>NW_024080950.1:836536-842689 GCF_003009895.1 Hyaena hyaena | reverse complement strand
ACAGATATAAAGGGAATAAATACACCCAATTATATTGGAGATGATATTACTGTGGACATAAAAAATCCCCAAAATTACAAAAATATCTTAGATCCAGTAAATGAGTTTGGCAAAGTCATAAGATACCAAATAAATATACAAAATTTAGTAGTATTTCTACATACTAGCAATGAACATGTGGGCACCAGAATTCAAAATATAATGCTATTTAAAATTGCTTAAAAAATTTATTTAGGTGTAGGGGCGCCTGGGTGGCTTAGTCGGTTAAGTGTCCGACTTTCGCTTAGGTCATGATCTCACGGTTAGTGGGTTCGAGCCCCGCGTCGGGCTCTGTGTTGACTGCCAGCTCAGAGCCTGGAGCCTGTTTCAGTCTGTGACTCCCTCTCTCTCTGACCTTCCCCTGCTCATGCTGTCTCTCTCTCTCTCCTAGAAATAAATAAAACATTAAAAAAATTTAAAAAAAAATTTATTTAGGTGTAAATCTGATAAAACGTAAATGGGATTTACATGCTGAAAAATGCAAAATGCTGATGAAAGAAATCAAAGATCTAACAGATGAAGAGACATATTTTGTTAATGAATTGGAAACTTAATATAAGAAAAATGTTAATTTCCCCAAACTGATATATAGTTTTAATACAATTTCTACTAAAATCTCAGCAAGATATTTTTGTATATAGAGAGAAGATTACTCTAAAACTTTTATGAAAAATCAAAAAAAAAAAAAAAAGAAACTAGAATATCTAAAACAACTTTGAAAAAGAAGAATAAAGTGTGGGGAAACAGTCTACTCAATTTTAAGACATGTTATATAGCTACAGTAAGCAAGGTTGTGTGGTATTGACAGAAGAACGGAATAGAGCTCAAACAGACTCATGCAAATATGTACAACTGATTGTTGACAAAGGTGGAAAAGAGATAGAGGAAATACAAACTTTTTATCAAATGGTGCCCAAGTAATTGGGCATCCATAGGCAAGAAATGAACCCATACACAAAATAGCTCAAATGGATTATGGACTTAAATGTAAAAAATAAACTGCTAACTTTTAGAAAAATAGGTAGCTGACCATTTTCATGTCTAAGGCTAGCCAAAGAGCTCTTAGACTTGACACTAAAAGTACCATATCAAAATGAAATTTTTTTGCTCTTCAAAAGACCCTGTTAAGAGAATAAAAAAGAAAAGGTACAGACTGGGGAACATGTTTGTACATATCTAACAAAGGGCTAGGACTTAGAAAATATAAAGAACTCTCCAAACTCAATGGTTAGAAAAAGTCAAATTAGAATATGGGAAAAACACATGAACAGATTTTGCACTAAGGATATAAAGATGGCAAATGAGCACATGAAAAGACACTCAGCAACATTAGCAACGGTTAGGGAAGCAAATTAAAATCAAAATGAGACATCAACAGAAATCTGTCATAATTGCTAAAATAAAAATAGTGATGACACCAAATGTTGATGATGATGTGGAGGAACTGGATCACTTATACCTTGCTGGTGGGAATGCAAAATGGTACAGCCACTGTGGAAAACAGTTTGGCAATTTAAAAAAAATTAAACATGCAAGTGTTATATAACTCAGCAATTCTACTGTTGGGGATTTATCCCAGAGAAATTAAAACCAATGTTCATGCAAAACACCTGTGCACAAAGGTTATAGAAACTTTACTTGTAATAGGCAAAAACTGGAAGCAACCCAGACATCCTTCAGTGGGTGAATGGTTAAGCCGTGATAGATCTATACCATGGAATACTACTTGACAATAAAGAGGAACAAATAATTGATGAAGGAATTATACTGAGCAAAAAAAAGTCAACCAACACTAAAATGTTACATACCATGTGATTCCATTTATATAATATTCTTTGAGTGACAAACCAATAGCCCTAGAGGACAGATGAGTGGTAGCCAGGGATTAAGCGGGGGTGTAGAGGCTGTATGGAAGCATGTGTAGATATAAAAGGGCAACCTGAAGAATCCTTGGGGTGATGAGAACATTATGATCTTGATTATATCAATGTCAACATCTCGGTTGTGATATCGTCCTAGAGTTTTGCAAGATATTACCAAAGGGCATGTATAATGTTTCTGTATTATTTCTCACAATTGCATGAGAATCTATACTTACCTCAAAATAAAAAGTTTAATTAAAAGCAAACAAATAGCTTCCTGGGTGAAAAATACTGTCATAGATTCTCTGAAAGGAAATTCTAGCCATTCTGGAAATGGTCATAGATTCTCTAGCCATTCTGGCAGTAAGCTACCATAGTGTATAGATGTTCTGTAAAGTAGCTTTACCCAGTGATCAGCCATTTGTGCAAAGATTGATGCCCTGTGCATTAAAGAATTCAGAGCCTCCAACATTCTGAGAGTAGGACATGGACACATTTCTGCCAACCTGTGATGTTCAGTGTGGAGTTGACACTGATGTTCACTCTCAAGTGTCAGTACTTCTTGGGTCTGCAGTGCATGAAAATCATTGAAAGGAAAACTCCATGTTAAGCAATGAGCCCTGTCATAAACACCTCCTAGGTATTGAAAATGAAAACCCTATGGCTTCAGTAAATCTGAAACTTGAGGTATAAATTTAGTAATTTGATTTTATGGTGCATTTATTTTTCAGAAAGAGCAAGATAAGAATTTTCTTATCTTAATAATTTGTAAAATATCTTTTACCTTTCCCCTTTAATTGCCATTTTTCTGCCCTCTTCTCTCTTCAACAAATGAACCAGGGGAATCTTAATTTATTCAAGTAGATGTATGTCAGTTTTGCTGTTAAAAAGAAAGGCACCAATTTGGTGATCCATATCACCCCCGCACTTTAAGGAATGCTTTCCAGGAATTTATAGCCACAAGAAAAATTTCCAGCAGATGATTAAAAAAATTTGATGTGCAGTGAAAGGAGCAAGCTGGCCTGCTCTTTTCCTTCCTAGCAGTTTTTCTGATAGGGTTTTTCTGTTATTCCAGAAATATTCTCAAGTAGTTTCTAAAACCCTGATAACTTCTTATGCCCAAGCATAAAACAAAAATGAGTTAACCATTCATCTCTGGGGTGGCTCTGGGTGAACAGAATCATAAACTATGATGTGCTTATCCACACCATCCCCCAGTGATATAATTCTCTGGAAGTTTGCCCCAGTAAATCCTGGAGCTGAGTCCAGACTCAGTACTTTCAGTCTGAGTAGGTTTGCTTATAACTGGCAGCTGTGTCTTTCATGACAGGCATGGAATTGCCTCTGCTGAGAATGTCTGTAGGATGAACGTACCACAGAAAATCTTAAGTAAACCTTTTTGTCAAATACTCACAGTTTTCTATTTTTGGACACCCAAATTTCATTTCACAAACAGAAAATTAACAACATGGACTAGTTTGTCCTTTAGAAGTCTTTCCTCAATACTTCACTATACACCCTGTGCAGAGATACTTAACTTTTGTGAGAGCCTTTGGTTGTGGATATGAGTTTCATAGCTCTTGTCCATGCTTGGGGTTCCCTTAAACCATCATGAAAGACAGGGAATGTGGTGAACAGACATATTAGCTGGTTTGGAGATTATCAGAGGGGTTGACCAAGGCAATTATATCCCTTCCTCATAAGTATTTTAAAAGTCAAGGCAAAATGAAGAAACACTTACTGTGGTGTTGTGTTTGCTATGTGTAAAGTATTGTACAAGGCTCCAGGCAGTGTGAGCAAGCAGCTTAAACCAAG
Organism: Hyaena hyaena; assembly: GCF_003009895.1. Taxonomy (NCBI): domain Eukaryota; kingdom Metazoa; phylum Chordata; class Mammalia; order Carnivora; family Hyaenidae; genus Hyaena; species Hyaena hyaena. Next base: position 838,973 of record NW_024080950.1, on the reverse strand, counting down.
TCCTTGCCCTCAAGTAGCTTGCAATCTAGGAAAACAAGCATAAATATTTTCAATGAAGATACTTTATTGCAAGATGGCAATAAAATCTGTAGTGGAATCATAGCTTGTTCTGAATTAAAGAAATTATACTTCAATACTTGGTCCAAGTTCAGTAGAGGGAGAGAACAATTCAAGTTTGGGTCACAAGAGGAAGGCATGATAGGAAGCAGAAAGCATGTAGGATGAGAGCATCTCTACTGAAGACACTGCTTTCCAATTTCCTAAAAAAATGGACTCAAGGGGCACCTTGGTGGTTCAGTCAGTTAAGCGTCTGACTCTTGATTTCAGCTCAGATCATGACCTCACAGTCGTGGGATTAAGCCTTGTGCTGGCTCCATGCTGAGTGTGGAGACTGCTTGAGGATTCTCTCTCTCTCTCTCTCTCTCTCTCTCTCTCCATCTGCTCCTCCCCTGTTCATGTTCTCTCTCTCTTTTCTCTCTCTCTCTCTCTCTCAAAATAAATAAACATTAAAAAAGAAATGGACTTGGGGCGCCTGGGTGGCTCAGTTGGTTAAGTGTCCGACTCTGGCTCAGGTCATGATCTCAGGGTTCGTGGGTTCGAGCCCCGCATCGGGCTCTGTGCTGACAGCCCAGAGCCTGGAGCCTGCTTCAGATTCTGTGTCTCCCTCGCTCTCTGACCCTCCCCTGCTCATGCTCTCTCTCTCTCTCTCTCTCTCAGAAATAAATAAAACATTAAAAAAAAAAGAAATGGACTTGATATAATTTAGAGCATCCTCAAGGGTCAGAACTAATATCAATATATTAATTTTGTAATTATAAAATTCTTTATTTTATGAAAGCAATTTCAAAATAATTTTTGCCTCCCCTCACTGCCCCTGCAAATCCCAAACCCTGTGCCAAAATGTGATAGCTGTGATGTAAAAATGCTTTAGAGCTTTCTAGTTATTCTCTACAAATTCTTTGGGTTCATGTTAGAAATTGTCCCAGAGAGCAAAACTTCCTGGGCCGTAGTCAGCAGAAGGGTGTGGCTTATAAAGTGTTTTTCTCTTTCTTTGGGATGGTGAAACACACACATTTTTTACAATGTCACTTTGAGAGGGAAGAATTGAAAAACTGGCTTAGATTCCTAGAAGAGGTAACAGTAAGCCTCCTAATTTATAGCACACAACTCTGTCTCCACCAGTGTCTTTTCAGACACCTGTCTGGCTTTCTAAAACCTTTCTCTAGCAGTGATTGATCCTTCACTTCATAATGAGCATGAGTGGAGGGACTCTATGGACAGAGCCCTGGGCTGCCATCTACTTCCCCTGGCTTCCAACAACTACCAGTGAGTTAGTTCTGTCTATAAAGATGAAAGGGGTAGGCATCTTTGCTGGGATTGGTACCATGAGGTCTATGTAGAGATTTGGTTAGACTGAATTAAAATTCTACATAGATAAGATGACTTACCCATATTTTATATTTTAAATACCTCTGTACCCACAAATATTATCTTTGGGAAGCTTGAGCTGACTTCTGAATCTTAACATTTCCCCCTTCTTTTGAAGGTTGCTGGACATTGAAAGTGAAATGATCAAATTTGCCAGTTACTATGCTGGAATCGCTTTGGCAGTACTCATCGCAGGATATTTTCAAGTGAGTAGCACCTTCATTTTATTTATAGATCAACATCTGGGTTCAAAGATATTACAATGAAATGCAAAGTATGCTCTTAACTTTTAAGTTGTTCAGATACCCTAAGCACTACAGTTATATTTGGAGGTGGAGGCAGGGTGAGAGGATGGGAAAAGATTCTTGCTGTCAGACGGGGAGGAAAATATAAGCAGTTGTCTAGAGAGATGGTGAATAGACTTTGCATTTCAATGCCATGTCCTTCTCTGTCCCCTAGACTTTATCTTTTCTTCTAAACTCAAAAAAAAGGCAGTTGTGGGTGTGTTTGTAAAGGGAGTATCATCCTGGAGAAAGGCAGGCAAGAGGAGTTGGGAGGAAAGCAAACTTGACTTTCTTTTTCTCTTTCATTGCTAAAATCTCACCAATCTGTATTCCGACTCAAATTCTGTAAACTGAGTCTAGAGTGTATACTAGATTTAAGCCTTGGGAGGGCTTGGAGTTACTTAACCATTATTTTTTTTCAAGTTTATTTATTTATTTTGAGAGAGTGAGAGAGAGAGAGAGTGGGGGAAGGGCAGAAGGGAGGAAGGGCAGGGGCGCCTGGGTGGCTTAGTCGGTTAAGCGTCTGACTTTCGCTTAGGTCATGATCTCGCAGTTCGTGGGTTCGAGCCCCGCGTCGGGCTCTGTGCTAACTGCCAGCTCAGAGCCTGGAGCCTGTTTCAGTCTGTGACTCCCTCTCTCTCTGACCCTCCCCTGCTCACGCTGTCTCTCTCTCTCTCCTAGAAATAAGTAAAACATTAAAAAAAAAAAAAAAGGTTTAAAAAAAG
>NW_024080950.1:594325-836523 GCF_003009895.1 Hyaena hyaena | reverse complement strand
TCAGTCTGTGACTCCCTCTCTCTCTGACCCTCCCCTGCTCACGCTGTCTCTCTCTCTCTCTCCTAGAAATAAGTAAAACATTAAAAAAAAAAAAAAAGGTTTAAAAAAAAAAAAAAAAGAAGGGAGGAAGGGCAGAAGAGAGGAAGAGAGAGAATCCCAAGCAGGCTCCACACTGTCAGCACAGTTCCTGATGTGGGGCTCGAACTCACAAACTGCAAGATCATTAGCCTGAGCTGAAATCAAGAGTCAGATGCTTAACTGACTGAGCCACCCAGGTGCCCCATATCTAACCCTATTAAAGAAGAAAAATACTTCATCCTTTGCCTTCTTCTGTAGAAAGAAAATAATGAATCCTCTCAATCTCCATTCATTCAAGAATTCCAGGAAATTCATGTTCATTGTAAAAAGAAATGAATCAATTTCTCCCATTCTGGCACTGAGTGTTTTAATGACAACCTGACTTTGCTTGGTTGGGGAAAATTTTCAGTAGATTCCTTGCTTATGTCATAACTTTTGTCTTACTTTCTCTGAAAATTGTTGTCCAGTAGTCTGGAAACTATACATACGTGCTTGTTGGCAGGCCTCTCAGGGGGTAAAAACACTCAGAAGTGGCATGCAAAAATAGGGATTTAAGAGCAAGAATTTCTTTATGGCACTTGAGGCTTCCTTTACTCGTGCAGACAAGCGAGCTCACTAAGGTTAGATCTACAAGTGGCAACACCAAAGTCACACCCTAACCTTCTGATTCCATTATTCCAGCTGTTCTGCTCATCCCACTTTAAGGGGCAGGTGCCCTCAGCTCACACCACAGCTCCCCTGACACGGCATTCTATGAATTGCTTTCCTCTTTCTCTCAGCACTTATCCGGAAAGCATTTTCTCCTGAAAAGAGAAGGAATCAATGGATATTTTTAACATCGCAATGCCCAACATTCCTTGCTTCATTTTCAGATATGCTTTTGGGTAATTGCTGCAGCTCGTCAGACACAGAATATGAGAAGAGTTTCCTTTAGGAAAATAATGCGAATGGAAATGGGATGGTTTGACTGCAATTCTGTGGGAGAGCTGAATACAAGACTTTCCGAGTAAGTGGTTGGTAGGAGGTTTTAATGTATGTGTGAGTTTTTGATAGTAGAACCCTTGTTTCTTTTTTTTTTTTTTTTTTTTTTTTTTACAAATAGTTTATTGTCAAATTAGTTTCTACATAACACTCAGTGCTCATCCCCAAAGTGCCCTCCTTCATGCCCATCCCCCCCTCCCCCCCACATCCATCAGTCCTCAGTTTTTGTCAGCATTCAAGAGTCTCTCATGGTTTGCCTCTCTCCCTTTCCCCCACCATTTCCGCCCTTCTTCTCCCCCTTGGTCCTCCGTCAAGTTCCTCCTAATCCTCCTATACGTGCAAACATATGGTATTTGTCCTTCTCTGCCTGACTTATTTCGCTCAGCATAACACCCTCAAGGTCCATCCATGTTGCTACACATGGCCAGATTTCATTGTTTCTCATTGCCATGTAGTATTCCATGGTATAGATAAACCACATCTTCTTGATCCATTCATCTGTTGATGGACACTTAGGCTCTTTCCATGTTTTAGCTATTGTGGAGAGTGCTGCTATGAACATTGGGGTACATGTGCTCCTATGCCTCAGCATTTCTGTATCCCTTGGGTAAATTCCTAGCAGTGCTATTGCTGGTAGAACCCTTGTTTCTAAATTAAATAATTGGAAACACATTTTCAGTTATTTTGGAAACATTTTGTCTCTTAAGTTGGGCTTTTATAGATACCATGCTTTTTTCGTAGGTAACATTTTATCAAATATGATTGTCAACAATTGGAAGCCAGGATACTACAGTTTTGTTTGTAGATTCTTTTTTTTTTTTTAATTTTTAAATGTTTTTTATTTATGTCTAGAAGAGAGAGAGAGAGACAGCGTGAGCAGGGGAGGGTCAGAGAGAGAGGGAGTGACAGACTCTGAAACAGGCTCCAGGCTCTGAGCTGGCAGTCAGCACAGAGCCCGACGTGGGGCTCGAACCCATGAACCGTGAGATCATGACCTAAGCGAAAGTCGGACGCTTAACCGACTAAGCCACCCAGGTGCCCCTTGTTTGTAGAACCTTGAGAGTTAAAAGAAGTAGGGCAATTTGGTGTCTAAAAGAGAGACTGAGGGATGTCACATCTATGTATCAATAAGGAAAAATGATACAATTAGAACAAATTATCTTGCTTTCTCTGTTGAGGTTATTTCTGCATATAAAAACAAAGACCAAAAAATCCAAAATAGTTTGAGAAAGATTAAAACTAAAAAACTGAATTTAAATCCAGTTTATACCTAAATACTAGTTGGGGTCATTAATAGCTCCCTTCCAGTCATTCTGAATGAGCCCTGAGTAATCAGAACCAATTGAACCCTATTGAATTGAACTTTGAGGTGTCATGGGAGACACTTAGTGAACAGTATAGTGAAGATAAAAGACTAAATGTTGTGACCCTTAGATTCTAGCACCCATTCTGCCCCTTACAGTGACCTTGAACAGACACACTCACCCTTGCTATAATACAACTGCCACATCTCTAGGTAATACCTTGGTCCTTTCTTGTTATTAAATCCTAAGCTCTTTTTGTTCCATCTAAATAAGAGATTATGGGAACATTCCCAGGAATATGAATGTAATGTAATTATGTTCTACCAATATGCTGGAGGATTTACTCTGTGCAAGCCGTAAAGATCAACCACAGAATTCCTGATCTCAGGGAACTTATAGCCTAGTAGGAGAGATAAAAGGTGCAAACAAGTAAATAATCAGAGCTGGCACATACTGATCGCTTACAGTACACTCGACACTGTTCTACATACTTCACCTATATTAACTAATCCTCATCTGTAAATGACAGAACTTGAGGAATAGGAAGGTCAAGTAACTTGCTCAGGAAGAGCTTGTGTTCAAATTCAGAGTCTGGCCTGAGTCTGTGCTCTTAAGCACTATTCTATATCGTCTATAAGCAGAATGCAATAGTTACATACATGTATACACACATACACAGATTAATTACATTGCTATGAGAAAACAGGGAGGGAGATATTACTTCTTCCTAAGGGTTTATATAAGTTTTTATGAATTAGGTAGTGTGTGGGTTTTGCCTTGAAGTTAAAAGGATTTAGCAGGTATAAAGAAGGAAAGAAGAACTGTCAGGACAGACCAAGGATATGAGCCATAAGAAAGAAAGAGACAGATGAGATGGTTTCTAAACGTCTTTGTCAACATTGAATGGACACCAGTTGGGAAATCTGGGTTGAGGACAAACTTACTTGGCTCTGAAGGAGAGAGAGACTTGATGAACTCACAAGCTGTATCAAGGTTTTCAAAATGTGAAAGGCTGTTGTTTCCCACAGGCAATGGGGTCCAGAGTCGAGAGTACTTAGAAGGGAAAGACGGATTTCTCAGTTAAACATTTGAATTGAACAAGTTCAGTTTTAGTGATCAAATCCTCTCTTGTTTCTAGTGATATTAATAAAGTCAATGGTGCCATTTCTGACCAAATGGCCATTTTCATTCAGCGCATGACCACAAGCATCTGTGGGTTCCTGTTCGGATTTTACCAGGGTTGGAAGCTGACCTTGGTTATCATCTCTGTCAGCCCTCTTATTGGGGTTGCAGCAGCCATCATTGGTCTGGTAAGGATGTCTTCTCACTTCTCTCCAAGACATTTGTGCTGAGAAACAGCCAGAAATGTGAAACTCGATTCCTTTTTCCTGTGTATGTTTAGTCAGTATTATCACTGTTTCAATTTACTTTGATTATTCCTCAGTATCAAATAACATTTTACAGATCAGGGATTAAGGATGTTTTAATAACATAAGTACTTTGTACTAATAACAATAACAACTACTTATTTTGAGTATTTATTACTTTGCCAGGTACTATTAGGAACTTCATATATATATTACCTCTAATATTTACAACAATCTTATAAAGTTTTAATGCCATTTTAAACATAAGAAAGGGAGGCTCAGAGAGGTAAAGAGACTTGTCTGGGACTACACAGCTAGCAACTGATCAACTACAAGGGAGTCTGAGTCCAAAACCCCCTCCCACTCTCTGATATGCCTATTGCTTCCCATGGTCTCTCAAGCTCAGATGTTTTCTCAAAAAGGCCCAACAAACATACCCAGATAAGTAACAAACACCTAGCAGAGATTTTTACCTTCACAACTGTGTTCTCCATGATGTCTGATCAGCTTCAGACAGAGGTTACCTGACCCATTCTGAGCAATGTCTCCATCAGTCTCCATTCCCCAGGTATGCAGGCCAAGAAAAAATGTAGGAGTAGGAATTTTGAGTCATCCCTATTAAAAAACACTCCCAAAGATTAAGAAATTATATTATGCTTTTAGAGCAGCCACGTTAGATAGTGTGCCATGGGATCAGGCACACTAATACTTTACTGTAAATGGGAATAGAATTCAGGTAAAAAGCTGCACACACATCATTGAACAATGGGAGGCCAATCTCCATGATAATTTTTCTAGCAAAATATTCTCTACAGTCCACTGGCTATATTACTCAAACGTTTTCCAGGTGGTACATAGTGACAATAGCAAAGAGCCCACTCCACTCAACTGGTCATCACCTGCTCTACTACCTGGCTCAAGAAAGATATGTTTAGCCTATCAAGGCTTTAGCTTCTTCATCTTTAAGAGGAGGCTAGTATTTCCCAAAATAATTGTGATGACTCAAGGCACACTCTGTGTAAGGCACTCAGCATGGCATCTGGCACAGAATTAATTGCTACAGAGTTATTAGCTTTTATTTTTTCCAATCCACCATATCACGCAAGCTCCACCACAGTCCTTCCTACCAAACACTTTGTAGCTGCACTCCAGAGAAGCCTCCCTTCCGCAGATGATCTTTAGTGATGCTGCAAACATTTGATTCAGTTTCTCCCTGCAAATACACTTAATCTCTCTCTTCAAACCTGTGATTATTTACATTATATTATATCCATACTCAGATGGGTTATATGTCACATCTAACATGTTAGAGATGTAGCCTGGTTCACTTGCTTTTAACATGGCTTTTTGCTATCTCAGTGCCCATATTTCAACTTTATGTCAGTGTGTCACTGATTTGGAATGCTGTATCTCTGCACTGGTTTCTTCTAGAATTCAAGTGTGTGCATGTTTGTCTAAAATGATGCAAGCAGTTTCACTAGGCCCAATTTGAAAGTAGGACCAAAAAAAAAAAAAAAGCAGGAAGGGGCAATATATCACATGTTACATGTTCTTGTGGGTTTTGTGTGCCTGTGTCTGACTTTTAATTTTACCAGGAAAAGCATGAGTGATTGTTAAATATTTTCCATTATACATCTTTTAAGCTCTTATATCAACTTAACTGAAGTATCGTGGGATTATTTCAGGAGCCATTACAATAAAACTATGAACGTTCACAGCTACTTGATTTCTTCAACACATAATTTAGAAATAAATTTGAAAAAGGTTGTGGTAAAAACTGTAGTGTCATAGGTAACATTGGTAAAATTCAGGTTTTAATGTTGATGGAAATAGCCCTACTTTCCCTATTGTTGCCTTTTCAATTCACAACTTACAAAGTGTACACCTGTAACATAAACATATTATAACAAAATAATACATTTATTCATTTTGTATCTGAAAACTCCATTAAGATTTTGTTTGAGAAGAGTTTTGCTGCCACAAGTTTGGAAAAACTTAGAAGATAAATTCCTTTAGTCTGGGTACTATGTCTTTTTTTAGATTTCTGAGTTAGTTGATCTTTTACAATATTTGCGTTTATTCATTCTTGTATCTTCGTCCGTGAAGAGATTTCTTTGGTGATTAATTCTAATTAGAACTCAATCCAAGTCCAGTTTTAGAAAAAGTAATTTGTTAAAATTTAAGGGCAATGTCTTTTTAGTTCCTTTTGTAAAGAGAAAAGCTAGTTGAGCCCCTACAGTTGAGTCAAATGGTATAATCTTTATCTGGAGCTTTCTCCTGTGGAATTACCTCTGTGGCATCACGCCTTTGCATGCTCAGGACCTCTCTCCCATTCTATACTCTGACTAACTTGGCACCAGTCTCTGTCTCTAGTGTTTGTCCATAAATTGTTCAAATGTCTGTGGCCAATAGCAACGAAATGGGACATGGTCTCACTTAAGAACTTCATTAGCATAATGAGTGAAACACTGTGGTCCCAGCAAATGCCCTATTTGGGACTTACTCTGTGAGAGCGTTTTGAGGCTGACTTCTAATGGAATTGTTTTGATATGCTAACAACCAAACACTCATGGATGGGGTTTAACAGAGATCAGACTAGGATGGAATTCTTTCCTTGGTGAACAGTGTTACAGCGAAAATCTAGTTTTGTATTAAACCACACTACATGTTTACTGAGTGACAGGTTGACTTGCCTAATTACCTGGTCTTTATGTTTTGTTTTCTTCTTTTGGGTTTCAGAGTGTGTCCAAGTTTACTGCCTATGAATTGAAGGCCTATGCCAAAGCAGGGTCAGTGGCTGATGAAGTCCTTTCATCTATGCGAACAGTGGCTGCTTTCGGTGGTGAGAAAAAAGAGGTTGAAAGGTTGGTTCACTGAAATGTCTGCCACTTTCCAGAATTTTGTTGATTGGCTTGCTACCCTGAGATCTTCCTCATTTTGCACAAGGTGGCAGATTTTTACCTTGGCCTATTTACCCTGAGGGAGCTTCTGTTCAAGAGGTAGCTGAGAATAATTAGATGGGGCATTAGCACTACAAGGACCTTCAAGTCTTTAGCTGCGTGTTTTTGAAAATGTTATAGTGGGAGATGTTTAGGAAGCTATCTTAGGTGAGATATTTATTTCAATTGTAGTGGTGTATAGATATCCACACTATACCTCTGTGACACTGTTTGCTGCATGATCTAAAATGCAGTTCCAGGGGCATCAGCGTGGCTAGTCAGCTGAGCATCTGACTTTGGCTTAGGTCATGATCTCACATTTTGTGAGTTCGAGCCCAAAATCAGGCTCTGTGCTCTCTGCCTCTCCCTTGCTTATACTCTTCCTCTCTCTCAAAAATAAATAAACATTAAAAATTTAAAAAGTGTAAGCATTATTACTAAAAGATAGGGAAAGAGTGGGAGGGAGAGAGAGAACAAGTGTGAGAAAGAAGGGCAGAGAGAGAGGGAGACAGACGATTCAAAGCGGGCTCTGCACTGACAATAGATCAAGACCTGAGTTGAAGTTGGTCGCTCAACCAGCTAAGCCACCCAGGTACCCCTCTAGGAGATTAATTTTTAATAAAAATAAAAACCTAAATGAGTAAAACAGCACAGTTGTCAAGAAAATGATGTTGTTTTTTCTTCCATTTATCTATTACTTACTAAGCGCTTGCCGTGTACCAGGTACTGATTTTATAAAATAGCCTCCAGTTTAATTAAACCCTTTTTAATGAGTTGTAGATCTAGTATGATGATGTCATTCTCAGTTGCTACCAAAGAGAAAAGAGAATAGAATTTACAATCTTTAATTATCTTTTCTTTTTGTTTTTTGTTTTTTTGTTTTGTTTTGTGTCTTTTGGCTTATAGAGTGAAGTTACCATGTTTCTCATAAAAAATTTCAGCAGCATACTTCTTCCATCATAAAAGATATTAATTATTGTTAATAAAAGTAGCAACCTAAATGTTTTGAAAATGGTAACAAACATAGGATAGACCTTCACTTTTGTCCCATGAAATGGGAAGAATTCTCCATGAGTTTATTTTGGGGGGAAAAAAATGCAGTTACAGCATGTCTGAGTTTTAAGACAGTGTCAGTTATTAATGGCTAGAGTATAGAATCACTGAAGTGGTTTGGATATCTACACAGTTGTCCATGTCCCGTGGCTGTGAACCTCATGGGTCATGTTACGACATAGCATTCTTGGTCACAGGGCAGATAGGTGAGGTATGTGGAGAAGAGTTGATGCAAACATGGTTTCAAACCTGGGGGGAAACAATTACATCATGTCCTGATAGAAAGCATGCCATGTGACGTACTAAAACAGTTCAAGCACAGAGTACTAAGATCTCTCAGGTTCAAACATTTGTGTTGAAAATTCTTTTCTCTTGGGGTAAAGTTCTCACTTTCCTGACGCTGTTCTCATCTGAGAAGTAATCAACCATGAGGCTTTGTTAAGCATCATTCCTTCAACATGTTTCACTGCTAGGTTGAAAGAAACTAAATAACTACACGGATACTATCGTCATTTTCTTCCCCTACAGCTGCTGCGTGTCTGGGGTGATTTTATTATGATCATTGAGTATAAGCACTGCACTGTGCCTGTTGTGAATATTTTGACTTGAACTGCTGCTGCTGACATAGACTCAAATGCTTTCTTTTCACAGGTATGAGAAAAATCTTGTGTTTGCCCAGCGTTGGGGAATTAGAAAAGGAATAGTGATGGGCTTCTTTACTGGATTCATGTGGTGTCTCATCTTCCTCTGCTATGCACTGGCCTTCTGGTATGGCTCCAAACTTGTCCTTGATGATGAAGAATATACAGCAGGAACCCTTGTCCAGGTACTTTGATCCGAGTGACCTAGACATAGCATTTCCTGCTGGCATCTCGGAAAAGCCCACAGTTAAGGCGTTTTGTTTGTTTCTTTAGTATCTGAGGTGCGGAAGCATCAATGATTTGGTAGAGTGCATCTGCAGAAACAAGCAATACCTATACATTTTATAGTAAAGGAATGCTGAGCATTTGAATTGATGAGACCAGAGATTTAGTGATTTCCAACTAACTAAAGATTTTATAGCTGTAAAACAATGATTTTTCTGACAGAGTCCAAAAGATAATATGCCATGAAAATGGGAAGTCATTGATCTCTCAGCTAAAAGTTAACAGCCCATGTAAGTTAAGCTTAATTATAGTACAAGATATGTGCTAATGGACGTATTTGTGAAAAGTAATGAGTTACTAAAATGCCAAGCCAATAATATCCTCAACTGAACAGACAATGCTACCATATTTTATTGCTCACTTGTGCTATAGTTATGCTCTCAGGAATGCCATGGTTACTTTAACTTTCAGTATTTTTTCAGTTGTTCTTTCAAGAATTATTAAGCATAAAAAAAGTCTTATTAAACATCTATAATATCCCAGACCCATACAAAGGGCAGAGGATTCAATAGTGAACAAAAGAAATGTGATCTTTTCCTGATGTAATTTATAGTTTAGTGGGGAAGAAAAGCAATAATTAAACAATCACATCAGTGCCTAATGACAGATTAAAACACGTGCTATAGAAGACAAGGGACATTCATGTGAATAGCAGGGTAACAGGGTATGGATAGGGTCAGAAAAAGCTCTTCCTCATGCTCATGAGCCCAAGGTCTTTCCTCCTTAGCCTACAGCACCTCTCATCACAGCTGGACTCTTGTCATTGTTCTGATTCTCAGCTGAAAGACACTTCCGTGCTCATCCAATCTTTTATTCTCTTGTATGGCTTGCTGAACTTTTCCTTCAGAGCACTTGAATGAAATTGAACATTTGGGTTTATTCACAGCTTGTCACCACCCCTTCCTGCCCTCACACAGTAGGCTCCATGAGGTCAGGGAGATAAAACATGAACTACATGTCTCATTTGGCCTATTAATTATTTAATTAAGTATATTAATTTTAGTTTATTTTATTTATTTTTTCTTAAGTAGTTTATTGTCAAGTTGGTTTGCATATAACACCCAGTGCTCATCCCAACAAATGCCCTCCTCCATGCCCATCACCCCCCTTCCCCTCTCCCTCACTCCCATCAGCCCTCAGTTTGTTAATTATATTAATTTTAAAAGCATGGATATAGGAAGCAGTTTCATATAAGACTCTTAAATAAAATATTTTGGCCCTAGATTCTAGGTGAGAGGAACTAATTAAATAATAAAAAATGTAGGGGCACGTGGGTGGCTCAAAGCATCCAACTTTTGCTCAGGTCATGATCTCAGGGTTCATGGATTGGAGCCCTGTGTTGAGCCCTGTGCTGATAGCTCAGAGCCTGGAGCCTATGTCTCCCTCTCTCTGCCCCTCCTCTGCTGATGCTCTGTCACTCTGTCTGTCTCAAAAATAAAGAAACATTTTAAAAAAATAATGAAAAATGCCAAAATCTTACATAGAAATTTGCTAGCTGATAGCCTATAATTTGAGGTCTAACGCTTTAGTAGAAATACATTTCTAGGGAAAGCTGAACGGAATTTTATTTGCAAATAGAAATGATTATCAGAGGTCAAACCATAATCATAGCTACTGACTTTATTTCATGATAAAATAAATGATAATATACTAAGAACAATTTTTCTTTTTTTTCATCTTATACTATTTTATTTTTTATTTTTTATTTTTTACAAATAGTTTATTGTCAAATTAGTTTCCACATAACACTCAGTGCTCATCCCCACAAGTGTCCTCCTCCATGCCCCTCCCCCCGTCCCCCCCACATCCATCAGTCCTCAGTTTTTGTCAGCATTCAAGAGTCTCTCATGGTTTGCCTCTCTCCCTTTCCCCCACCATTTCCGCCCTTCTTCTCCCCCTTGTTCCTCCGTCAAGTTCCTCCTAATCCTCCTATACGTGCAAACATATGATATTTGTCCTTCTCTGCCTGACTTATTTCGCTCAGCATAACACCCTCAAGGTCCATCCATGTTGCTACACATGGCCAGATTTCATTGTTTCTCATTGCCATGTAGTATTCCATGGTATAGATAAACCACATCTTCTTGATCCATTCATCTGTTGATGGACACTTAGGCTCTTTCCATGTTTTAGCTATTGTGGAGAGTGCTGCTATGAACATTGGGGTACATGTGCTCCTATGCCTCAGCATTTCTGTATCCCTTGGGTAAATTCCTAGCAGTGCTATTGCTGGGTCATAGGGGAGTTCTATTGTTAGTTTCCTGAGGAACCTCCACACTGTTTTCCAGAGGGGCTGTACCAGTTTACATTCCCACCAACAGTGTAGGAGGGTGCCCGTTTCTCCACATCCTCGCCAGCATCTAGAGTTCTCTGATTTGCTCATTTTAGCCACTCTGACTGGCGTGAGGTGGTATCTCAGTGTGGTTTTGATTTGTATTTCCCTGATGAGGAGGGATGCTGAGCATCGTTTCATGTGTCTGTTGGCCATCTGGATGTCCTCTTTGGAGAAGTGTCTGTTCATGTCTTCTGCCCATTTCTTCACTGGGTTGTTTGTTTTTCGGGCGTGTAGTTTGGTGAGTTCCTTATAGATTCTGGATATTAACCCTTTATCTGATATGTCATTTGCAACTATCTTTTCCCATTCCGTTGGTTGCCTATTAATTTTCTGGGTTGTTTCCTTGGCTGTGCAGAAGCTTTTAATCTTGATGAGGTCCCAACAGTTTATTTTTGCTCTTGATTCCCTTGCTTTTGGGGATGTGTCAAGTAAGAAGTTGCTGCGGTGGAGGTCAAGGAGGTTGTTTCCTGCTTTCTCCTCTAGGGTGTTGATAGTTTCCTGTCTCACGTTCAGGTCCTTTATCCATTTTGAGTTGATTTTTGTGCATGGTGTGAGAAAATGATCTAGTTTCATTCTTCTGCATGTTGCTGTCCAGTTCTCCCAACACCATCTGTTAAAAAGGCTGTCTTTTTTCCATTGGATATTCTTTCCTGCTTTGTCAAAGATCAGTTGGCTGTATACTTTTGGGTCCACTTCTGAGTTCTCAATTCTGTTCCATTGGTCTATGTGTCTGTTTTTGTGCCAATACCATACTGTCTTGAGGATGACAGCTTTGTAGTAGAGGCTGAAGTCTGGGATGGTGATACCTCCCGTTTTGGTTTTATTTTTCAGTATTACTTTGGCTATTCGGGGTCTTTTGTGGTTCCATACAAATTTTTGGATAGTTTGTTCTAGTTTTGAGAAGTATGCTGGTGCAATTTTGATTGGAATTGCATTGAATGTGTAGAGTGCTTTAGGTAGTAATGACATCTTAACTATATTTATTCTTCCTATCCATGAGCATGGAATGTTTTTCCATTTCTTTGTGTCTTCTTCAATTTCCTTCATAAGTTTTCTATAGTTTTCATCATACAGATCTCTTGTATCCTTGGTTAGGTTTATTCCTAGGTATTTTATTGGTTTTTTGTGCAATTGTGAATGGGATCAGTTTCTTGATTTCTCTTTCTGTTGCTTCATTGTTGGTGTATAAAAATGCAACCGATTTCTGTACGTTGATTTTGTACCCTGCAACTTGGCTGAATTCTTGGATCAGTTCTAGTAGGCTTCTGGTGGAGTGTGTCGGGTTTTCGATGTAGAGTATCATGTCATCTGCGAAGAGTGAAAGTTTGACTTCCTCTTTGCCAATTCTGATGCCTTTGATTTCCTTTTGTTGTCTGATGGCTCATGCTAGGACTTCCAGCACTATGTTAAACAACAGTGGTGAGAGTGGACATCCCTGTCGTGCTAAGAACAATTTTTCAAAATTCAGTTCTTTGCAAGATGAACAACTGACATCCTTTGAATTTTGTTTAAAAAATTAAATATGATTATACATATTAGTGTTTTAAAAACCTTAAAAGAGTAGTATAGATGGAAAATGTTGCTATTATTATAATTTAGCCACTTTCTTAACAACTTTAATATAGCTTTACAGATTTGAAAACTTTTTTAAATGTTTATTTATTTATTTTTGAGCATGAGCATGAGTGAGGGAACGGCAGAGAGAGAGAGGGAGACAGAGGATCCAAAGCCAGCTCTCCACTGACAGCACAGAGCCCAATGCAGAGCTCAAACCCATGAACTGTGAGATCATGACCTGAGCTAAAGTCCGATGCTCAACAAACGAAGTCATCTGGTTGCCCCCGGCTTTGCACATTTGAAAAACCAGTGAAAATATTGCAGATATGCCTATAAAGTCCCTGGTCTTTATTGATCTAATGACTCTTGAGAACTTTCAACATTTATAAGTCCCCGCTGCTTATATCTGCTCATACTGGGGAAAAAAAAAAAAAAACATTTATTGAGAAAAGACATCCTTCTTTTCATTCCATGCCTGCACAGAGACGACAGAGGCATGCGCAAACATATCAGAGGAAAAATGAATTGTTAAATTGAACATTAAATAATACAATTCCAGTTGGAAACACTGAATTTAAAATCCCCTTGGTTACTTCTCCAGCAGGAATCCAACTTTATGGTCTGCTGAAAAATAGACTGAGGTATATTAAAATTTTTAGGAGATTATTTAAGCAAAGATAATTCTAATTAAGCAGCACCAGTCAGAAGTGATGAGAAACCACTCTCTGCCTGTAGGAGGAGGGAACTTTTACAGTGAGGAGACAGACATAAAGCAAAAAATTTACTTGATTGGCTATACCTTAAGTAGTTGCCTTGCCTGGGAAAGCTTAATTGACTATTCATGATTGAGTGTCCTTGGGTTTTTGATTTTTTGACCTTGAGGCATTTGAGCTGAGGTTTGGGTTTCCTTACGTAGTCTGCTAAAGCATTAAATCTACCTCAGCCTAATGGCCTCCTTGTTTAATTAATTTGACACTCCTCAGTTTCAAATGTTTACTCTATACTTTCTGTAAATAATTTAACTGAATACTTACTATATGCAGATGTGGCATACTATGTGTTTCTAACATTTTAATCATCAATTATTAACTTCACCTCTTTCTCCAAATGTCTTCTTGCAAGCCTCTGCTTACATTTTAGAAATTTCCCTTTGGGAAAATGGAGAAAGAAATCCATTAACAGCATAATCACTGATTGTTCTTTCTCTCTCTCTCCCTTCCTCCCTCTCTCCATCTCTCTCTTTCTTTCACTCATGTGTGTAAGCACATTTTTCGCCATACTTCTGAGTAGCAAACTATAAAGCCTCAGTATACGTGAGCTGAGGTGAGTACTAGTAATCCACTAAACTAATTAACAATTAGGTTAATCTAATATATTTTTTTAGGCACAAAATCATTATTGGCTACATGGTATGGGCACACATGGTAAGCGGTTCACATAAATGACTATGATTAGTACCACTTGTACACAGGCAAAAAATAAATTCTGCAATCTATTAAGAAAGGAGATGAAAGGGAGTTGAGGAGTGCAGAAGGCCGTTGTTTCATGCCTCCCAGGTTTTGGGACTCAATGATAAAAAGTAATGGCAGTAGTAGACGGTAACATTATTCAGGGTGTATAATGCATCAAGCACTAAGTGACGTATTCCATATAAATACAATATGTAATATCAAAACTTCATTCTGTATGATGTTAAAAATTAAATGGAACCATGAGGTTGAAAAACATGTGCTGAGTGGGATATAAACTCAGGTGACAACACTTCCAGGACCTGACTCATTAACCAGTATTTTCCTGTTTTTGGATTTGTCTTCCAAGGAGCCACAGATGCCCTTTCCCCCCACACAGCACACCCACAGATTGTTCTCTAGTGGTCTCTTTTGCCTTTTCTGACACTGCTGTCCCCTGGTTAGAGTGCAGTGTTAGGGGTGGGAAATGATTGTCTGTTGGGATGGTTGCTAGTTATTGTGATAATATTAGCACATGCCTCTGTCCTGTCTCACTCACTCTTTCCCTAAGAACTCTGAGAGAGACATTTGCAAAGCCAGGCTGCAAAGCTCAGCTTAGGCCCCTAGTGATTCAATCTAGAATCTAGACGGGGTCGGCAAACTTTGGCCCACCTGCCTAATCCAGCCTGATGCCTGTTTTTGTAAATAAGGTTTTATTGGAACACAGCCACAATTATTTTTTCTCTGCTCTCTATGGCTGCTTTTGTACTACGTAGTAGAGTTGTGTAATTGCCGCAGAGCTCATATGACCTGAAAAGCCCAAAATATCTACTATCTGGTCCTTTATAGAAAACGTTTGCTGAGTCCTGATTTAGGACATGTGGAAAGCATCCTTTGCTTAGGTGGGAAGACCCCTGATGAAGGTGGTCTTAACCCAATTTACAGAAGTACTTTTCTGACTATTCACCTTATCATTTCTTAAGTGTGCAATCTTGCTTCTGTTAACATCATCATTATGATTTATGAGGCTAACACTGGATTTATTACCTTTAAACTAATTATTTCATTTAATGTTCATAACAGTCCCATGAGGTATACACTATTAATATCCCTGTGTTACAGATAAGGAAATTGGGGCTTGAGAGATGAGGTAATCTGCCGATGGGAGGAGCCACCTTCTCTAATTAAGGGAAAGGAACAAGAAAGACAAGGAGAGAATGTTTGCCCCATGCATGGAGTGGGGAATTCAGGGAGAAGGCAAGAGGAGACCGGCACACATCATCCTGATATGTGGAATGGAGGTTATTTGGGAGGAAGGGAGGCAGCTGGGAGGCTCCGAGGAGTCTCCTGGTCCAGACACAAGACTGAAGAAGGAAACCATCACAGACTAGGATCATTTGACCTCCTGAAGAAGATTACATTCACACATTCAGGCAGCAGCCAATCTGCAGCTCAGCAAATAACTCCTGTCCCCAAAAGGAGTTGGTCACTGAAACATCCTTCATGAAAGTTGCATAACTTGTACTCATTTAGTCAAAAGAAGCCTTGTTCTCCTCCTAGAGGCATGTGACAAATTACCTCATTGTCTCTTCCTTTATGAACAGCAGTGATAAAAACAGAGTGCTATTTGGTAGGAACATCTGGTCATGATCAAGTCGCCTTCCCCTGACTTAATGAAATGACTGGGTTGGTGAGTTAAAGGACAGCTTCCTCAGCATTGCAGAGGACATGGCCATACCAACCACATGCCACCAGCAGCAGATCGGCCTGTTTGCTATGCAGGATGTCAGTCAAGAGCCTGGGTTCAAATACTCCTCTACCATTTAATACATGTTGTCATATAGGGTAAGTTAGGCATCCTCCATACACCTTGGTTTTCTCTTCTATTGTAAAAATTAATTGAAGTAAAGCAGGTAAATCACTTAGAAATATACATTAGCAAAACTAGTAGTAGTAGCAATAGTTATCCTAATAATAGTCTACTAGTAGCAATAATATAGCATTTGTAGCAAATCTATAATGCATGTACCAACATCTAGGACAATCAAGCTAATTATACTGTCTTTATTGCTTTAGTAACTCTTATCAGGGATCTCTTATTCAGAGACCATATCAGGCTGTTCATATTACGAACTGAATTATCATGTCACTATCCTAACTCACTTTGTGTCTATATGCTGCCTTGCTTAGACCTCTTACTTATTTCAAAACATATTCTTTGTAGAATAGTGTTCTATACATAGATGTTCAGTTGAAAATAATGTAGTCTTTTAGATCATAACAATAGAAAAATTGGAGATACTTTGTAGAACAAAAACTATTCCAGGTGTCTCTAAAGACATATTTTTTAGCTTTCAAACTCCCATGAAGAATATTTCTGAGAAACCCTGAGTTCACATGGATAGCCCAAATTATAGCACTATTTACACATTGACAAAAACACACGAAAACTATGTTTATCTCTTCTCATTTCAGATTTTCCTCAGTATCATAATAGGGGCTTTAAATCTTGGCAATGCATCTTCCTGTTTAGAAGCCTTTGCAGCTGGGCGTGCGGCGGCCACCAGCATTTTTCAGACAATAGACCGGGTACGTAAGAGCCAAAGTAAAGGCCATGAGCAGGTTGGGGGTGGGGAGAGAAATGAATTTTTGAGGGGTTTACCTTCAATGTTGAAAAATATGAGGACTATCACAGTGCCCCTAATTCAGCCATCCTTAATAAGTGCTGTCATGAGCCAGGCTCAACAATGAGTTGGGACTACAAGAGTGAAATAGAACAAATAAGGCCCTTGCTTTCCTATCATGCTAGGAAATAGGTAATAAAGAGGGAAGCACATTTACGGATCTAGAAGGTATTATGTTGGGGTGCCTGGGTGGCTCAGTTGGTTGAGTGTCTGACTTCGGCTCAAGTCATGAACTCCAGATTAATGAGTTCAGGCCCCGCATTGGACTCTGTGCTGACAGCTCAGAGCTTGGAGCCTATTTCAGATTCTGTGTTTCCCTTTCTGTCTGCCCCTCCCACTCTCATGCTCTGTCTCTCTCTGTCTCTCTCAAAAAGAAACAAAAAACATTTTTAAAAAGTTAGAGGTATTATGTTGAGTGAAATAAGTCAGACAGAACAAGAAAAAAATTATACAATTTCACTTATATGTAGAATACAAAAAAAATAAAGTAAATGAACAAACAAACAGAGACAGACTCATAAATACAGAAGAGAACAAACTGGTGGCTGTGAGAGGAAGGGGCTAGTGGGATGGGCAAAATAAGTGAAAGGGATAAACTTCTAGTTATAAAATAAATAAGTCACAGGGATGAAAAGTACAGACAATAATATTGGAATAACTTTGTGTGTAGCAGGTAACTACACTTATCTTGGTGAGCATTTGGTAGTGTATGTAACTGTCAAATCACTATGTTGTACGCCTAAAACCAACCTAACTCAGTGAAAAATTAAAATTAAAAAAGAAAGTACATTCAAAGATAAGATAATATTAGTGTAATGAAGGAAATAAAATAGGTCATTGTGGTAGTGGTTGGAGTGGAGAGGAGACTTTAAGTGATGGTAACATCACCTCTGAGGAGGTAATATTTGTCCTGAGAACTCAAGGAGAGTCAGCCATGTGTAGAGAGGTTAGGGGAAAAGCAGTGCATGGGAAGTGAGAGCAGGAAAGCTATTCCTGGAAGAGAGCCCTCTGGTTGGAAAAAGGTCTTGGTGAATGCAAGGACCCAAAACAAGTGTGTGTGAGTAAAGTAAGCAAGGGACAGAAGCTGGAGAGAGAGGAAGGAGCCAGATCATGCAAGACTTTAAGGCCAAGTTCATAAGTTTGGATTATCTTCTAAAGGTGACAGAAACTTTTTACAAGTGTGTAAAGGACTCTGGTAGCCTGGCTAGGATTTTCCTGGTTAATCTACTAAAGTGCCTTGGAGGCCCAGCTAGAAAGTCAAAATCCAAGAATAGAAGGGAGAAGAGGGCAACATGTTCATCCTCTCTGGAAGCCCTGGAAATCCAGAGGTTCTTCTTTGGTCCCCTAACTCTTAAGTATTTATGAAGCATATAACCTACCTGAGGAAACTGTTCATCACTTTATCTCTTTTGTATTTGGGGGTTTCATGTATTGGAGTATAAAGAGATTGTTGAAAACTAAACTGTTACAAAAATTAAGATATTTAAAAATTACTTTGTTATGTTTACTAGAGACCCACGAGGAAGAAAGTAGATTACACTATTGCCCCCAAAAGACATATGATGATGAATTTCTCTCACAGGTGTAGAAGGGGGAGGAAGCTGACCCTGGAGTGTCTGGTAATAAGACATGGCCCTCACTCCTGTCTGATTAACTAGAATGTTTAAATTCTAGATTAGGCTCACTACTAACATTGAGGTGAACTCAGCATAGCAATTGAAAATTGGTAGTATTTGATACCGTGTGAGGACATTCAGTTAGGTTTTTTTTAGTGTTTATTTATTTTTGAGAGAGAGAGAGAGAGAGAACTGGGGAGGTGCAGAGAGAGAGGGAAAGAGAGGATCTGAAGCAGGCTCTATGCTGTCTGCGTGAGATCATGGCCTGAGTCGAAGTCAGAGGCTTAACCAGCTGAGCCACCCAGGTACCCTGAGGACATTCAGTTGGTTTTAATCATCATCTACAACGGATACAAAAGTGTAGGGAACTATTGGACCGCAGCTTGGTTGACTGGTTGTGTGGACTTAGGAAAGATACTTAACCTCTCTGAGAGTCCTTTACTTCCTCAAGCAAACAACTGAGCATATCATATGTCTAATTAGGTTATAGTGACAATTACATAAATGAGAAAAGCATATATTAAAATACCTTGTAAATTGTCTTCCATAGTATCTCAATAATATAATAATACATAATAATATGTTACATAAAATATAACAATATATTAGCTGTAGATTCATACTATATATCATATTATATCATTATTATATAATAATATATCATAATAATATGTCAACAAACAGTAATAATGATTTAATTAATGTGAAGTTATATATCAATTATATATTAATTGACACATTTTGTATTGATTATAATTAATGATATATTAATTGTGTGTTTGGTTATTTATTACTATATTATGCATGTAATATACTCAATTAATACTATTAATGTATAATAATATATCTCATATTAATATCTCAGTAAATGTTCATATTATTAGTTATTAATAAATGCTTAATGTGGAAGCAAATTTTGCTGAAAGTTTTACCTGGTTGTTGTTCTGTTTTATGAGTAAATTCAAACCAAGATGGGTCATAAATGCGTATAAAGTGTGTTGCTGCTATATTCCCTTAATATTCTACTCCAGCAACCCATCATTGACTGCATGTCAGAGGATGGTTACAAGTTGGATCGAATTAAGGGTGAAATTGAATTCCATAATGTGACCTTCCACTACCCTTCCAGACCAGAGGTGAAGGTAAGTTCATCTTTTCCCCAGGAACAATGAATGGCATTTTCCTTCATTGATGATTCATATTCAGAGCCGCAAATTACTTGTTTTTCTGAAGCATGACAGTTTCCAGGAAGAAGGAACAGAAGCATGTTTCTCTAGAAGTGTCCTTCGACATCATGTCATTTCTCAGGCAACAAGCCACATTCCTTTGTGGTAACAATAATGTGCAAATCCCTCTGGTGAGGACACACTCTGGCAGCACATTCAGGTTGGGTCAGGTTAAGTATGACTCTCTGTTGAAGTGAGTGGCAGGTCCTGTCATTATAATCATAAGCTAAATAAACTGCAAGGCCATCAGAACAACCAAGAAGTGCGGATGCAGAAGGCAAAACATGGAGTGGGTAGGGTAGAGAGCAGCAAAGAAAAGCTGCTGGCTTTGTGATTTTTTTCCTTCCTATCTCTAAGTTCACATGGGTCACTATATCAGTCTTTGGAGGAAAGGTAATCTTGTGACCTTACGCTCACATATCTTGTGCTAGATGATTGCCCAGGGCACATGATGAAGAAAATTTACAGTTTCCTACACCTAGTGAGCAAGTATGTTTAAAGGCAATTTATTCTACAGGAAAATGAGGATCTACTCTCCATGAATGAGTTGACTTTGAAAGGAGACCTATTCCTAATTTTTAATAGAATACCTCTAGCCACACTTTCTTTTTTTTTAATGTTTTATTTATTTCTAGGAGAGAGAGAGAGAGGGAGAGAGACAGCGTGAGCAGGGGAGGGTCAGAGAGAGAGAGAGAGTCACAGACTGAAACAGGCTCCAGGCTCTGATCTGGCAGTGAGCACAGAGCCCGACGTGGGGCTCGAACCCACGAACCGCGAGTTCATGACCTAAGCGAAAGTCGGACGCTTAACTGACTAAGCCACCCAGGCGCCCCTAGCCACACTTTCTTAATATTTCTGTTATGGGAAGTAAATCCCATGCAACTTAATTCTGACACTATATACCTAAAATGTAGGTAAACACACACACACACACACACACACACACAAAACACATAGGTACCCCTATGTTCTGATTATATTGCTGAAGTATATTTTCAATTACTGTTACATATCACATATGTATGAAAACATTAAATGTCATAACATATGTCAAAATGGCAACATATGTCAACATATGTGTGAAAGATTAACCACAAGGTAGTACTCACTCAGTAAAGATTTTTTAATGGATGTCTAAAAACTTGCTTCATAGTATCTTTTCAGAGACAGCTATAAGAGCTGTTTCATAAATACCAGTAGAGTTGAAACACAATAATGTCATTTCTCTTTTATCCTCTATTCCCAACACCAGTAGTTTGTTTTAATAAAATCTTCTTTCTTAGACCTGTAAATGATCTTTATACCACAGGTATGTATGTAGCCCTGCTGGGTGCCACACTGTACTGGGCTATAATGAGAAAAAGCACACTTGATGCCTGTCCACCTTGGCGGGAATTACAGTCTAATACAGTCCAGTAAGTGAAAGTGATTTGCAAGCCTGACTCTCCATTGGGAAATGGAAGACATGTGAGATTTTTGTCTCACAGATGACCCCAAACCGACTTCCCATAATGAGCACAAAAATCAGCACTGAACTGGTGAAAATATCCAACAGATGCTTATGAATCAGCTTCTTGTTCTTCCCTTTTTAGACCTACCAGCATTCAGTCCCTGCCTTTAATGGTGCTTTAAACTGAACAAATATGCCACAAACATTTGCTGGGAAAGTTATTCAGATCATATGTTCGTGCACAACAGCTTAACATTTGCAAATTAGTTTATTGTTAATCTGTGACCACTAATCAGTATTCTATTTCTAACTTAATGACTTTCTTTCCTTAACTAATTGGGACAGTCTCCTTGAGGCATCCTAATAGTCAGGAGTATTTTAAAGTGGATTTTGCAACATACTTTTAAAAGTTGGCATGGTTCGGGGTGTCTGAGTGGCTCAGTTGGTTAAGCGTCTGACTTCAGCTCAGGTCATGATCTCTTGGTTCGTAGGTTCGAACCCGCATCGGGCTCTGTGCTGACAGCTATCTCAGAGCCTGGAGCCTACTTCGAATTCTGTATCTCCCTCTCTTTCTGACCCTTCCCTCATCACGTTGCCTCTCTCTCTCTCTCTCTCTCTCTCTCTCTCGGAAAGAAAGAAAACACTTTAAAAAAAGAAAGAAAGAAAAACATTTAAAATATAAAAGTTGGCATGGTTCATTTACTGTAACAGTGTCGCCACACATCATTTTATTTCTTGGCCCCCACTATCAGTTTATTAAGGAATAATGTGCTCACTGCTAAAACTTCATCCTAGGCACTGTTTACTAATTTTCTGGTTATTGATACGTATTGATTGATACTGCTGTAACTACACACACATCTATCCTCACAAAGCATCCTAACTTACAAGTCTAATTGCTGACAATCTGTACATTGTTCTTTTTTCTCTGCAGATTTTAAGTAACCTCAGCATGGTCGTTAAACCAGGGGAAATGACGGCTGTGGTAGGATCCAGTGGAGCTGGGAAAAGCACAGCACTGCAGCTTATTCAGCGTTTCTATGACCCCAGTGAAGGCATGGTGTGTGTCTTCCAGAAACCTCTCAATACGTGGGGATGGGAGAGTGCAAATGGAGATACACTGGTCAAACATAAAGGACTAGTACACACGGAGACCATCTTGACATATGGAGAGTTGACTTAATAGTTTTTGACTGAATTGACTGTCCTAATTCCCTGCATGGTGGCCGTGTTCAATGAACAACCAGTCTGTGTGCTAAGGGATGTAATTAAATGTGCAGATACACTAAAAATGGTATTGCTGCCTCTTCAGTGAGCTAACATTTCCACTTATTTCTTTGGGTTGCAACAAAATCATGTTGTCTTTTAAAGTTTTCCAAACGTTAAGTATAGGAAAGGTTGCATGGCTAGAATGAACAGATTGATTACTGCTTCAAAAAGTTGGGTTTAAAAAATTATAGAATTTCACAAACTGCTTGGTCTCTTTTTCCTAAGTTTTATTTGTCTCTATCTCTATATATATACATACATGTGTAAAACATAGACATATATATATGTCTATATATATATATATACTTGTGTGTCTAATATATATATATTGAAACTAAGAAAATGAATATCCATAATTGCCATTTGTTTATCACATATGTCAAGTACTTTATAAAAATAATTATTTATTTTCAAAATGACCCCCAAGGTATGTATGCTCATTTTATAAATAATGAAGCAGTGAGAGAGATTGAGACTTGCCCCAGTTTGAACTCTGTTCTTCTACACTCTCAAAATCATTCTTGTCAATATTTCCCTGATATCTCGAGGTAGAATCATTTGACTATATTTTAAGTGGCTTCAATGCAAGACATTCTCTATAATGGATGCACTGTCACCCTGACATGACAAACATAATGAAATTTCTCTTTGATACAGATATTTCATCCTCTGGGTATTCTTTGTTATGTACCAGCATAACTACACTCTGAATATATAGAAATCATGGTTTCTTGATATAAGAGGTTTCCTTCTTTGCTAATAGTAATTTGTAATTGTTTATTTCACTTACGGTTTCAATTGCTTTTAAATGGCAAAGTGCTATTTGTTTTTTTAAATATAATTTCTTGTCAACTTAGTTAACATACAGTGTGTACAGTGTGCTTTTTGTTTGGGAATAGATTGCCGTGGTTCATCACTTACACACAACACCCAGTGCTCATCATAGCAAGTGGCCTCCTTAATGCCCATCACCCATTTTCCCCTCTCCCCTGCACCTCCCATAAACCCTCAGTTTGTTCTCTGTATTTAAGAGTCTTTTATGAGTTCCCTCCATCTCTCTTTGAAACTATTCTTTTTCTCCTTCCCTTCCCTTATGGTCTTCTGTTAAGTTTCTCAAGTTCTACATATGAGCAAAAACATGATATCTGTCTTTCTCTGACTGACCTATTTCACTTAGCATAATATTTTCCAGTTCCATCCACATTGTTGCAAATGGCAAGATTTCATGAATCTGGTCAGAAAGTTACTGTAAAGCAAGTACAAGATAGAGATCATTTCTAATTTTCTTTGTCGCTTTTGAAGTCCATTTTAGGTCATAAGTCAAAAGATAATAAAAATATACAATACATAGTGAATAACTGATTGATTCCATTGAAGAATTAAAATTTTTTCCATTCCTGGGTCAATTGTGTTAAATTAAATGACCTTTACATCATTAGTGTTTCTACCATGACTTGTCCTGCAGCTATACTTGATCCCAACTATAAATTGTCACCCTTATATAAACAACCTCATTGTAGGAGGAATTATTTTTGTTATAATCTTGCGGGTTTCTATTTCTCCTCCCCATAGGTCAAGTACAACATAGCATTTTGATTTAGAACTCTGAAGGATTCCAAGAGATATGACATTGTGCTTACCTTCTCTAGGTGACTTTGGATGGCCATGACATTCGCTCTCTTAACATTCAATGGCTTAGAACTCAGATTGGGATAGTGGAGCAAGAGCCCGTTCTGTTCTCCACCACCATTGCAGAGAATATTCGCTATGGCAGAGAAGATGCAACGATGGAAGATATAGTTCTAGCTGCCAAGGCAGCCAATGCCTACAACTTCATCATGGACCTGCCACAGGTACCCCTAGCTTCTCATTCCATAGAGGTACCCAGAAATTGTAAAAGGGAAAAGAAAAAGTTACACAATACATTTCTTTTCATTTGAATCCCAAATCATTAAATTCTTAATGCCATGTTACATTTAATTCCTGGAAATATACCATGAATTTTCCCCTTTGTCTGAAAACATACTGTTGTTGATATATTAACGATCTACCAAACAGGGGAACTCCCTTTGACAACAACCCAGTCTTCTTACTCTATCTGTTAAGCATTTGTCTAAACAGTAGGTAATTTTTCATGTGGCAATGACTTACACAATGCTCCTTTGCTGCCTACTAATGTTACTGTTCTTTAATTTTCTTGTGCTTAGGCAGCTAATGCTGTGTCCTCAGTATTGTATCTCACATATTCAAAAATTCCTCATTTATCTTCATTTTAAACAATGACAACAAAAACCAACTCCATATTATTATACTTCTATGAATTTTGTGGCCAACAGTCTGCTAAGTCAGAGAAGAATTATTACTAGTTAACATAGTTAACATGGTTAACTAGTTAACATAGTGCTTACTACATACCAGGCACTGTTCTAAGCACTTTACCTCTCATTTGATCCTCAAAACCACCTTGTTGACAGCTACTTTACTATTTCCCTTTGTAAAGAGAGAACTAAGAGGTCAAATAACTTGCTCAAAGCAGGAGAGTCAAGGTTTGCACACGGGTGGTCTGGCTTCAGAGTCTGTGTTCTAGATAATTTTCTAATCAGCCTTTTACATTACCTGTGTGAATAGGATTGCAGCTATGAGTATGGTACAGTCTAACAGTAAAGACTATAAAGCTTTGGAATCAGACTGCCTCCATGCAAGTCCCAGCTTCTCTATTTGTAAGCTCTATAAACTTGGGCAAGTTACTTTAGCCCCTTACACTCCATCATTTCCTTACCCATCAGTTGAGGAGAACAGTGGTACCCATCTGTTGGGTCATCTGTAAGGACTAATGAGGTGATATGTGTAAAGAGCTCAGCTCCATGTTTTATACATGGCAAGTGCTCGTGTTGGCAAATAATAAACAAGACAAGAATCTGACATCACTGTGAGATTTTAATATAATTCTAGACATGAAAGATACTCAGTAACTATTTGCTGGAGATGGTAATTATTGTAAAAGCTAGTTTGATCTTAACAATATAAAGACAGCTCTAGTGTTGTGTTTTTCTGTGTTGCCTTGCTAGGGAAAACAGGGAAGAATTTGATATGTGCTCTAACCCTTTAAAATGGGTTTTCAGGACCCTGATCAACTTTTACTTTGGTGGAAACATTTTATTTGAAGTTGAACTAGAGGGAAACATTTATATAGCCCAGTGAAACTGGGAATTAAAGAATAAATCAGTTTCTTTATCTTACACACAAATATCGATCAGACAGTAACCTGTTTCAAAAAAGGGTATTTCTTTCAGTGAAAGTTGGGCCTGTGAAAATTCATGCTTGAGATAGAAGCTAGAAAGGACCTTGTAATGATCACTGCCAGGAGCCATCAAATTGTTCCTCTTCCTTACTGGTGTCACTTTCTTTCCAGCAATTTGATACTCTTGTTGGAGAAGGAGGAGGCCAGATGAGTGGTGGCCAGAAACAAAGAGTGGCCATTGCCAGAGCCCTTGTCCGAAACCCCAAGATCTTGCTCTTGGACATGGCCACCTCAGCGCTGGACAATGAGAGTGAGGCCATGGTACAAGAGGCACTGAGTAAGGTTTGTTGAAAGTCTGAGTTCATTGTATAAGACCATGTGGAACTGTGCTGTAGGAAAGGCAGCTTGCTGAGAGAGGATGGGGGGAGGTGAAGGGGGAAAGGAGAGAGGGAGGGAGAAAGAGAGGGGAGATGACATCGGTCAGTGTGTCCAGTCTGACTGTTTAGAAAATACGGACTACAATGTTCCTCACAGTTGAATAGAAGTCAGTATGGTTTGTTTCTAGAAGTTACAAATGGAAAGTTAAATCTTGTGAAATCTAACTTATAATATGTGATTTCAAAAATTTCCATTTTGTTTTTAGCTGTTCATTAATAGCAGCAACTGGACCAACATGTGGGTATTCGTGGCCATGATAAGAGTGTGCTGGCCTTTTCTAATGTCTGCATAGCCTATTTAAGGACTTTCCCAAGGTCCAAGACTCCGATTCACTTGTGGATTCTGAGACCATCCAATGTCAATGTCAGCTCCGTCCTACTGTTTGGTTAACAGTACACTGTACATTCTTATAGATTCAGCATGAACATACAATCATTTCGGTTGCTCACCGCCTGTCCACAGTCAGAGCTGCAGATGTCATTATTGGTTTTGAACATGGTACAGCAGTGGAAAGAGGCACCCATGAAGAACTGCTGGAGAGAAAAGGAGTTTACTTCACTCTAGTGACTTTGCAAAGTCAAGGTGATCAAGCTGCTAATGTAGAGGGCATAAAGGGCAAGTGTCTTTTCCAATATACTTGTACAGTCTATAAAGCATTACGTTTGTTAATGCTAACAGTTTGATGGAATTCTATACATTTAAAATACACTGTCTTATTTGTTCTCCCAAAAGCCCTTGGGGGCATTATACAGATGAGAAGAGAAAGATTAGAAGTTCAGGAGATTTAGTTACTTGATCAAGTCAAGGTCTTGTACAGAAGAACGATTTCAATTCTATCCCACACTTTGCAGATAGGAGAGCCTTCCTACAGTGTCCTGCACACAATAGGACCTTTATTCTTACTGATTGATTCAATTAGTTAATGACTAAACATTGCGGTGCTTATTTTCACTAATGTAAATAGCTACTTCAGGCCCTACTGCATCCTTTCATTTTTTAGTCTGAACTTTCAGATTTGGTGCTTGTTCCAGCCTACATTAACCAACCAGTCCAAACTTTCTCTACCGTACCACATCTCGATTTGTGAACTCCACTGGGTAAAACCGCTGTATACATTTAACATGTGTGATTTATTCTGAAAAAAAATATATTTTTAAACTTGGTGTGTCTACCACAGAAACCGCCTATTGTGGGCTTCCTTTAACTTTTTTAATGATTCATCAAATCAGGTATCTATTTGTTGGGGATAACACATCAGATATCACACCGTTCAAGAGATTCAATCCCGCTGAGTCTTACTTTAACATTTGTTTGTTTTTTTATTTAGTTAAGTAATTTCTACACCCAGTGTGGGACTCAAACTTGCTACCCAGAGATCAAGAGTTACATGCTCTTCTGACTAAGGCAGATAGGCAACCCCTGCTGAGTATTTTTAATTTTTTTTTTTTTTTTTTGTTCAAATGTGCTGGGTAAGTGCTCAGTTTTATTTGTTGCAATAAAGTTAATAGGATGTTTTAGCATCAGACATAGTGATGATAGGCCAGGCAAGCATAGTAAGTTGTTTTGTCTTGATATGGTTCTCCTTATTGTATGCACTAAGGAATCACTCATGTTGTGTTGCATAGGAGAAGATGAAACTGGAGATGCCTCATTTGGCAGCAAACAGACCTTTTGCAGAGGGAGCTACCAGGCTAGTTTAAGGTAAGCCAGCCATGAGGCAGATTTTAAGGTTTTAAAATATTCTTAGGAGCCCTCTGCAACCCAGTCCCTCAGGTAATGTCTCAGGTACAGCCGGGAGATCCCTGAGTGTCACCCTAGGTTTCATGTAATATGAACATGGAAATGAATCCTTGGTTGCTATATATTGACATTTCTGTTTCTAATTCATGGGGATTTTTTTGTTTAACTTTGGCTTCTTAACTTATTGTGGGTAGTATTATGAGAGATTGGCTTTATAATTAAAATGTTTTCATTGAGCTTAGAAAGGGAATTTAAAAAAATCTGTGTTTGGTCTTGTCCCCTAGATCTCACCATGATATGAGGCACTGTTTTTACTGGAGGTCAAGTTCATGGCTTTAGGCCTATTCTTTCACCTACTGAGCTGCAATTGAATTACAAATATTTCTGCTTCCAGAGTGACCCATCTGAATTCAAATCATTCCTTAACTAGATAAAATAAGAACTGTACTTTTTTAGCATTTGAAGAGAATTTCCTAAAACCCTCACTATTTATTTTTCTGTGGATGAGTATAGGGGTTTTGGCTTTCAAATATACTTTTGGAATACACCATTAACAAGACTGTAAGTTTTAATCTTTCATTCTGATTTAAGAGTATCAGTAAAATAGATCATTTAATGTTAAAATTCTATTTACTAAGAAGAATTCTGCCAAGAGTATCTGTCTCTATTCATGAAAATATTATTTAAGACTTTCCTCCCTGAGTTAGGAGGCTGCTAGTAAACAATGGGTGAGAGTAGATTTCTCTACCATTGCCTTTACCATTTCTAGGATATGTAATTCAAGGCTATACTCTGAGCAAAGGCTCAGACAGTATATTGCTTATTGAAAACTGGCTAAAGTGGCTTAAAATTAAACATTTAAGTAACAATTCCAAGTAATTAAGACACAGACTTCCTTTTCCATATTCAAAGGATAATGTCTAGAGTTATTGAATCACTATGTTGCATACCTGAAATTAATGTAACACTATATGTCAATTATACTAAAAAATAGTTTGCTAATTTTATGCTTAGGGTTTTTAATTTTTCCTTTTGAGAACAAGTCTACTCATAAAAATTTCAAGAACTGTTAGTTTTATCAAGTATATTGAGTTAGGAAAATAATAAAGTAATAGCTTCAAATTACTCTATAAAGTCAAAGCTACAGTTGCCAAAATTATTAGGTAGATTTTATAGATATTGGGCATTATGTCTAGCCATGCTTTTCTTTTTTTAACGTTTATTTATTTTTGAAGAGAAAGGGACGAGTGTGAGTGGGGGAGGGGCAGAGACAGGGAGACACAGAATCTGAAGCAGGCTCAGGATCTGAGCTGTCAGCACAGAGCCTAACATGGGGCTCAAATGCACAAAAAGTGAGACCATGACCTGAGTCCAGGTCAGACACTTAACCAACTGAGCCATCAAAGCACCCTTAACCATGCTTTTCTGATTTGAAGAAAAAGAAATTGTAAGAGTCATTAGAATCACAACCTGAGGATACTGCCTACCTTCTTAAACACAGAAAATGACTAGGTGTCTCTTTTGATAAGTAGGCTAACGGTTGCAAAGAGGAAGTGATGTATTTCAAGGTCATTTCAACAAGAAAATAAGTATTTTCATAGCTTTTCTGAGGAGCAAAATTCTCCTTGTTGTAAGTAGTTTACTTATAGCTTATTATTAGGACCAAATAACCATTTTTAATATAAACATTTCTTATTTGGCTATTAATTCTCACAAATTCTACTTTGGTGAAAGAGCAATGTAGAAATACAATCTATACACAAAAAGTAGCTATTAGCCTCCTGCAGAAAAAGATTTATAAGTTTGAGTAAGAAGGTCTGTTAAAAATATCTCATTGTGTATGCTGACAGATTTTTTTTTTTTTTTTTTTTTTGCTAAAAGATGACTAAATTAAATGTTAATTTGCATCTTATTTCTTTGGCTTAGGTCTTTCTGATGGCTCAGTCTCTGTCTGGCAATATATTTTAGGTTCAAGAACAATTTAGTTGGTTAACAGTAACTAATCTCCTAAATAATAATGTTGAGAGAGACAGAGAGAGTGTGAGGATATTTATTCCCCAAATTAGCTGTTTTTATTTGTGGCGACAAGTGGTACTCAGCTTCTGAGGAAGGGAGTGACAGGTGTTGCTGGTTTCCTAAAAAAGGCATGGAATAGAATCCTAAGTCTGGTGTCTATGGTGGACCAGAGTGGGCTGGCAGGTAGGCCCATGGTTTCAGTGGGACAGCCTATGTGAGACAGGTGGAATGGTCTGGGAAATAGGGAGGAAGTGACACATAAGAAATATAAGATTAAGATAGTAAAAATCAGAAGGGAAAAGGATATATGTTTTGCCATGTTCAGAATTGGGAGGAAGTTAACCATATTTCCTTTTCCATATACTCCTACATTGGCTTCCAAAGCTCTGAGCTTCTCTTCAGGCCATGACCTTACATCTCAGCCCTACTATGATGCACTCTGCTCTCTCCACTTGACACATGCCTATTTTCCATGCTTTCTGAAGAAGACTTTTTCTTTCTTTCTTTCTTTCTTTCTTTCTTTCTTTCTTTCTTTCTTTCTTTCCTTCTTTCCTTCTTTCCTTCTTTCCTTCTTTCCTTCTTTCCTTCTTTCCTTCCTTCCTTCCTTCCTTCCTTCCTTCCTTCCTTCCTTCCTTCCTTCCTTCCTTTCTCTCTCTCTTTCTTTCAGAGAAGACTTCTTGACTGTAGTTACATAACCCAAAGAAGTAACTCTATTGCTGGATAGTCTCAGGCCAGGTGGGAGGGAATTGGGGTGTCCTAGAGGGCAGCTTGATAACAAGGAGGCAGAGTGAGGAGTGGTTTCATGCCTGGTCATAATGAGACTCGGCAAGAGCATGAATGTGTAAGAGCAAGGAAGAGAGAGGACTTGAGATACATGCACCTTGTTGAACCTGGGTGACAAAGTGGGTGGCAGTGCCACTAATTGGACATGGGAACAAAATTGGATGTGCTAGTACCTTCTCCAGAAGGCCAGATGAGCATGTATAATAGACAAGCCCCACCTTGATATCTGTCTTCACCTAACTTCACCTGGATACAAATGATACAGAGAGACTTGTGAATGGCTTGGTCTAGATTACTCTGAAACAGTTGGTCTCATTGCCTCTAGCATCTCTCTCCTTACACCTTCTTACTTCAGATTAGGTGCTTTGAGAATGTAACACCCTCTTTTCAAGTCTTCAGCATTACCTCCATCGGTTTAGACTGTATTTGCAAATGACTGAAAAACCTAACCAAACCTGCTTTAATTTTTAAAGGGAGAGAATCAGTTTACATAACTAAGTAGTTCCAAGGAAGCTTTAGCTTCAGGCAAGCCTGGGGCTTCAATATGTGATGTGTCCAAGATACATATAGTTTCTCTCCCTTTCTCAGCTCTACCTTTTTTCCCTTCTTCTTCTGCTTGCTTCATTTTTCAGGAAGCTTCTTTCCTTGAGGGTCTTGACATGATTGCCAGTGACTCCTAGTGCTGGCTATTTTCAAGTTTAACCTAGAGGAGAGTAGGAGTCTTCTCAGAAATCTCAGGAAAAAAACAAAGCCATCTGAACCAATCTCTTCCTATATCTGTTCTATACTAAGTATATGTAATGAGGAACCCTATTCTCTCCTGACTCCATGCTTTTCTATTCATACTTTTTTCTCAAGTAGAAATGCTCTTCTTCTACCCTACAAATACCCAAGTCCTACCTTGGCTTTCATGCTAACACCATGTATTTCTGCCATGTATTTCTTATTCCTTTGAATTTCCATAGTTTTTAGTCAAACCTGCCTTACAGCACTTAATACATTCTTCCTATGCCAGGATTGGGTACATGTTTTGCTCTTCTCTAAGATTTTAAACTCCTTGAGGGAGAAGTCTGTCATTGTCCAGTCTTTGTAGTGCACACAGCCCTTGGCATTGGTT
This sequence comes from Hyaena hyaena, assembly GCF_003009895.1. Classification (NCBI taxonomy): domain Eukaryota; kingdom Metazoa; phylum Chordata; class Mammalia; order Carnivora; family Hyaenidae; genus Hyaena; species Hyaena hyaena. Next base: position 804,955 of record NW_024080950.1, on the reverse strand, counting down.
TGCATGCTATAGATGCCCAATAAACCTCTGTTAAATGAATAAATGAGTGAATTAACACATCAACTAAATTTTATTTTAATAAGCTATTTGTTACTTAAGTGTATTTCTAGGGCCAGTACTTAGTCTAAAAAAAAAATCTCACGAGGGGCCCTATTTTCCTCCTCCAAGCTCATTTGTATCCAGGTGGCCTAACACTAAAGTAAAACCAAGTGCAACTAGAGAGAGAAAATGATACCCAAACTACAACCTGCAACCAACAGGGAGGTAAAGGTGCCAGGGCTTTGCCCTGGTAGCAATTAGCAGACCATGTGGATTTGGAATGGATTTGAGTCTTGAACCTTGTTTTGGAAGACTGATGGGACAGATTTCCTCTCCTTCTCTCCCTCCCTCCTTGAGCACACTCTGAATCAGAGTTTAGTTTAGCTTGGGGCCCAGAGCAGCCAATCTAATTAGCTATGCCATAAGAATAGTTCTGTCAGACCTACCCAGGAAGCTGCCTTACCTGGTTACTATGTGACCTACCAAGAGTTTCTATTTATTTGACACATATTGATGTAAGCCTCAACACCAGTTAAGTCCTGTTCCAACCTGCCCATAATCTACAGACTCTTTCATCTTTCTGTTTATTTACAGAGCTTCAATCCGGCAACGCTCCAAGTCTCAGCTTTCTTACCTGGTACCTGAGCCTCCATTAGCTGTTGTAGATCATAAGACTACTTATGAAGAAGACAGAAAGGTCAGGCACCAGTCACTCTTGGGGATTGGACACAGTCTTTCCTGGGGACTATTGCATGACCTTTAAATCTGACAACATGAGTTTTTAAGGCATATATCTAGTAATGTTCGCTAAATCAGATTAAATGGGAGAATCCATGAGGATCTGATGAAAACTCTAAATTCCACACAATATGCTAAAAGAAAAACAGATTAGTTAATTACATTTAAGAACATCTGATAACTGAAAGTGGACTAAAATGGTTAATTAATAATTTGAGATGAACCATTGTAATAGACATGGGAAAATTATATATACTTAGATTATTTGGTCTCACCTATATTATTTTAAAGTTTTTAAGAACACTTGAAAACAATTTTTCTCAAATTTTTCAATCTTCTTCTTAAATTATAATAACCTTGGCAAAAGTGTTTACTCAGCCAAGGTGTTTGGCAAAGTTAGCATAATTTTTTAATTAACAGAAAATGATTAGGTTTTATGGACAGTTGTTTACTTCGTATACCTATACACTAATTTTTTGAGGATGTATCTAAAATTAACATTATCAGTTTTAATATAATTCAAAATAACACAAAAATGAAAGAGACAAGTGAGGAATAATTAACAGATGTAGCAATATTTCTTCCTAGGGACACAGGAAGTAAGATTGTGGACATCTTACTTTCACATCCATCTCCATCCTCAAAGCCTTTCTTAATCTCTGAACTTAATTCTTCAAAATGATAGTCTCACTTTCAATCCCAAACTACTCTTCATTTGAAATGTTTCATGGCAGCTTTCTTACTGAGCCTTAATTAAGGTCACATTGTCTTTTTAAAAAGTTTTTTTAAATGTTTATTTATTTTGGAGAGAGACAGAGAGACAGGGAGACAGAGTGCAAGCGGGGGAGGAACAGAGAGAGAGAGGGAGACACAGAATCCAAAGCAGGCTCCAGGCTCTGAGCTGTCAGCACAGAGCCTGACGTGAGGCTTGAATTCACAAACTGCAAGATGATGGCCTGAACCAAAGTGAGACACAACCAACTGAGCCACCCAGGCATCCCGAGGTCACGTTGTCTTATTCTTTTACTAGATTACAAGCTTCTTAAAGATAGTGAGTATATATTATTTGTGTTTGCATCAACTTGGGCACTTAGGCCAGTGCCCTGCACCTATTAGGATATCAGAAGATTTAAAAACTAGGATGAAAATCACATTTCTACAATGAAATAAGCCCCAAACCACAAGACTTATCAAAGCAAATAAGTCAGAAAGCATTTTAATTACAAGCACATCCATTATGCATGATGTAATTTCAAACTGTCTTTAAAAATTTTTAAATGAGAATCTGTTTTGGAAGTAATTATAAACCTTTGTTCACAGTGATGAATGTGGAATAAAGCACAGTCTTCCTTATGATCTCATGAGTATGACAGAAGGTTATTAATGCTCTCTCTTGATTTTAATATATTAGGAATGAACACATATCCAGTAGAGTTGGTTTAAGTAAATTTCATAGAAAAACACTGAGGAGCAGCAGGATGAGTCACAGAGAGAGCAAGCATGGTTGTTTACTGTATCTTCCCATTAAGGACTCGACTTCTCTTCTAGATCTAGAAATAGTTATTTCGTTTATGTCCATGACGCTGCCACCAATAACAACAAGATGCCTTATATAAGGAGTCTAGTGAAGTTCCCAGGGACAAAGAAGCAAATACTACGTTGATTTCAAAATGTAACAGTACCAATCATATTTGACTTTTGCATTTTTATGCTTTTGTCTATTTTCTGTTACTATTTGACAACAAAAGTGAGAGAGGAAGGAAAAAAGGAAGGAAGGAAGGAAGGAAGGAAGAGGGGGAGGGAAGGAAGGAAAGAAAGAAGGAAAAGAAAATCTGATTTTGTTGTTGAAACTGGCAGGTGGCCTGCCATAGCTGTAGAGATCAGATCCCTGAAGATCTGGAGATCAGATTCCCACAGCGTTCTTATGATGTTGAAGAAACTCAAAAGGGAACCATTTACATAAGGAGTAAATCTAAATCAAATATAAAGACTAGTTAGAGAAAAAAAAATGCTCCATATAATATTCTACATATCAGCATTGTGAATTAGAATGGAATAATTAAACTCAATTAAATGTAAACCACTGTAATATTTAAAAGATGCCACTTTATATTCTCTCTCCAGTTAAGAGAGAAAAAGGAAGGGGAAAAAATGTCAGGAAAGTCATTGTGATTTTGTGAAAGCTCCAAGAAAATGAAATCTTATATTAAGACTGCTCAATTTGTATGGTAATTACATTAGAATTTTTTAGATTTAAATTAACTAATTTTTTAAAAAAGAAACAATGGAATAGGGTTGATAAAATTTAATTTATGGAATTTCTAATCTCAAGTAATGTTTGAAAGTACTTTAAACACATGGCGTATTGTGATCCCAAGTAGATTTTAAAGCATTTTAAAAGCTAACTAAATTCTGCAAGCCCAAACACCTGCAAAATCCTTTCTTTTTCTCATTTTATGGAGAAATTCTAACCTTAATCTGTTAATTGGGAAGTGTGCTATGTTAGTTACAGTGCAAAAGGTTTACTTACATAAAGGAATTATCTCCACCTTGTGGTCTCTCAGAGTTTTCACTCTGAACATTTAGAAGAGAAGGTTGCATAAAGAGCTGTGCTTTCAAACTCCAGGTGCAGTTACATGGGACCAAGTTCTCCTAGTTTGCCGGTAACAGAGCTAAAACTGCAGCGCATTTCTTCTCACTCGCCAAGCTGCGCTTTGGGTCCCCATAAGTGGAGTCAGCTGAGTCTTAGCTATAATGCTGATAGAAGTAAGTGGAGGATTAGGGGACAACAGCAGCCAAGAGGTCCCAGTCTCTGATATTGAGCCATCTCTCTTAGGGAAACTAACAAACAAAGTAGGATCTATATGAAATCAAGTCAAGGTCAAATGTTTGGAACCCATCACTTCATCACAGCTAACTTAGAAAATAGGGTTCAAGCATTGGTTAGGAGGACAGAAACAAGACCCTTACAAATGACTATTACCATATGTTCATTTGGAGAATCTCTGCTCCTTTGTCATAATTCCCCTTTCTTATCCTCAAATCGTAGAGTCATTCTTGAGGCAGGAGACCCCATGGATTGGCATGCAGAAACCAGCGTAACGAGGTATAGAAAGCAGAACATAAGATTTAAGTAGGTAGGAAGTTGTATTTTCACCTAACCTACAAAAGGAGAGGGAAGGAAGGAAACTGAGAAAAGCGCAGTGTCTACCATCGAACCATCTGCGTAGTAGGTGAGCTCAGTATTTCTTTTAATAGATATTTTGTTGCATGTATGCACCATGGATATAAAAGCTTCATTCATTCTTTCTTCCAATAAATATTGATTGGACATCTATTGCATGCCAGGGACTGTGTTATGGATGCGGAGATGAACTAGAGTCACTGTTCGTCTCCCTGCACTGGAGTTGCAAGCAGGATTCTATATTTTATCTAGCAGGATACTTCGTTACATATAATACATATATGTGCATGTGCAACTTGACACTGCCATGATAAAGGCAGGAACTCTGTAGTAAGGGAACACATCAACTTTTATAATTTTATCCCTCTCTGTGAGTTACTGGTTTGCTACATATACAGGGAAGATGGATAAATTATGTTTAGCTTTTTTTTAGATGACTAAATTTGTCTTTAGCTTTGCAAAAATCAAAGGAAAAAATCTTCTATACATAATGGCTTTATATTTTGCTCTCTTCTATTCTATCATTCTTTTAGTTATATTAAGTAAGTCAATTACTTAGCGACAGATTTTCTAGTTTTTGCATCATTCAGGCTTGATGGTGAATTTGGGTGGGGCAGTCAGAAGACAGTTTCCTTTAATTTTTTTAATGTGTTTTATTTATTTCTGAGAGAGAGAAAGAGAGACAGTGTAAACAGGGGGAGGGTCAGAGAGAGAGGGAGACACAGAATCAGAAACAGGCTCCAGGCTCTGAGCTGGCTGTCAGCACAGAGCCCGATGGGGGGCTCAAACCCACGAACCGTGAGATCATGGCCTGAACCGAAGTCGGACGCTTAACCGACTGAGCCACCCGGGCGCCCCAAGACAGTTTCCTTAAATCAAACTTCTAGTGAAAGGGGACAAAAGAAAATTACTCGAATCAATTAAATTTTGCCTCTTTTTAGTTTATCTTGAAATAATAACTCCCGGAAAAAAAAATCACTTCATGTTATTTTAAAATGTCTTAGGTATTGTTGTTTAGGGTTAAGGATGCCTTCAAGAATTCAAAGGCCAGAGAAATTTCTGTCATGTCAGGCTGTGAGTGGGCTGTTTTGTGGGGCAATGGTTCCGGGAAATGTTGGAGTTTAATGTGCCTGGATGGTAGAACACAGCTGATACTTTCTAAACCTATAATCTTGGAATCCTAGGCACTCAGCTCGTAGTCCTGGGGATTGTACACTGCTGGGAAACTTGCATACTGGGCTTTCCTACTGGAATTACCTAAGGAGCATTTTTTTTTTCATTTTTATTTATTTATTTATTTTTTTTACAAATAGTTTATTGTCAAATTAGTTTCCACTTAACACTCAGTGCTCATCCCCACAAGTGCCCTCCTCCATGCCCATCCCCCCCTCACACCCACATCCATCAGTCCTCAGTTTTTGTCAGCATTCAAGAGGCTCTCGTGGTTTGCCTCTCTCCCTTTCCCCCACCATTTCCGCCCTTCTTCTCCCCCTTGTTCCTCCGTCAAGTTCCTCCTAATCTGAGGAGCATTTTTAAACACAGATTCACACTCAGGCTTACTAAATTAGAATTTCTGGTGATAGGCCCCAGAAATCTATATTAAAATATTTTTTTCTAAGCTTGTCTATTTTTGAGAGAGAGAGAGAAGCAGAGTGTGAGTGAGGGAGGGGCAGAGAGAGAGGGAGACACACAGAGTCCGAAGCAGGCTCCAGGCTATGAGCTGCAGCACGGAGCCCGATGTGAGGCTTGAACCCAAGGACTGCAAGATCATGACCTAAGCTGAAGTCGGACACTTAACCGACTGAGGCACCCAGATGCTCCCCAGGACTCTATATTTTCTTAATCATTGATCCCCATGAGTCTGGCAAGCATCCTGATCTGGACACCAACCGCTATCTAGAACTGTAGAGGGTTTAACTTTTGCTGTAGCTCTAGGATCAGGTTAGCCTGACACAGTTTCATGGATGCTGGCACAAATACATAAGAGCCCTCAGCCAGGGACTAAAAACTTTATTACTCACAGCAAGAGTGGCAGCCAGAGTGCATCGTTTGTACTGGTTTCCCAGCCCAAACCCCAGGCTTAAAGAGAGTCAGATGATACTAGCAAATGAAGGGGATGTTTAGGAGAGGAATCCTGAATTTGAGGAACTTGACTCTTTCATAATGGGTACTAAGCACATCTGCTTTTTTCTTGGGATGAAGACACCATCTTTGTCTTCCAAGGCTATTTGCTATGTAAACACCCTTGAAAAAGTACTCTAAATAAAGGCAGTCAGTGATTCTGCCTAAGATGTACAGAGATATAAGATATCCATAGAGAACTGCCTCCCCAAAATGACTTGGTCCAACAATCTCATTTTGAGAATGAGGTAACTGAGCCCCAGGGAGCTAAATTGCTTTGTGATGTATTCCATAGGTGACTCCATTGGGCTCAATCAAGAACGCTGTTCTTTCCATGTTTGTTCTAGGCATGCTTTCCTAGGCACCTCTCTTCCTCTCTGGAATTGATTTCCTAGAGTTAGTAGTCTGTGAGAGATTAAATTATTGAACAGAATGATTTGCTACATGAGTGTCTAGTAATGACAAGTGCAGATGTTGAGGGCAGGCCAAGGGAGAATTTGAAATGGAGTCAACAAGAAATCCATCACCAGCCAAGCTGCCTTTCTCCATCCAGCACATTTGGCTTGCAATGATAATGACATAGCATGACACAGGCTTTATTTAAACTGAATTGGTAATGTGGTCTTTGACTTCATAGGCAAAGGAAAGTATCTGAAGTTCCTTGCTGTTGTCTGTTTCTGACATTCAGCTACCTAATGAAAGATAGCACTAATTAATAGTTTTGTAGTCCATTTGTTATAATATTTTAATAGAAAAATTTAAAAAGTTAATGCAAATCTATATAAGCCAACCCAAATCCTTTCTTACATGAAGTCAGTAATAAATTTAATAAAATGTCCTAAAGATCAAGCACTGAGTAATATCTGAGGAAAATGATAGTAAAAATGATGGGGTCCTGAGTATAATATTTGCTTTCAAGAGGATAAAAATTTGTTAACTTTGACACTTTGATGATAACTAAAGAGATAAGAATAGGGAACTATTAAAATAATTTTCACTCATTATGAAGAATATGTAGAATTTAGAAATCCTGAATGGATTACCATATACTTCTGGAGACTAATTAAGAAAAACCTTACAGAAAGCATGTAAATTATAACTATTACACCATTTAATAAATTTTAATAATTACTTTGCCTTGTCTCAGATATACTGGCCTGCCTCAGAGCTTTAGGTAGTTACTAGACGGACATTTATTAAAGGACAAACCTTAAAACTCTTACGAGTTCTCAAATATGTAAATACCACTATAGTACAAATATTTTAAATTGGGGGGGTTATTTTATTGAAAGTTCCAACATATCTATTACTCCCCTAGAGTTAACACATATGCACTGTGACATGAAAACCACAAGCTCACCCTGAGGTGAGTGTCCGTGTAACTCGTCCCTTCCAAGTCACAGCATGGTCTCAAGCGATTCAAAACCATTTTGTACAAAACGACGCATCACTGCATCTTATAGATCTCTGAAGTCGCCCATAACCAATCAAACCATGACTTTTAAATCTGTGAATGCCAAAGGGTCTGCTGTATAATAAAAGAATATATCAAAAACGTCTGTGTGTACCTCTGGATGACTAATGTAATCCTTTCTCCCCTCAAGGACGAGGATATTCCTGTGGAAGAAGAAATTGAACCTGCCCCGGTTCGGAGGATTCTGAAATTCAATGCTCCAGAGTGGCCCTACATGCTGGTAGGGGCCGTGGGAGCCTCTGTCAATGGGTCAGTCACACCTCTCTATGCCTTTTTATTCAGCCAGATTCTTGGGGTAAGCAAGCAGTTGGATTAACTTTATTCTCCTCATATATTTTTTGTTTTTCCATCATTGGGTATTGTCATGTTTGATAGGCTGGCTCTGTTATTTTCAGGGACGTAGCTTTATTTTCCTCATAAAGGATTAAAAGTGCCTCGATTCTCCATTGCACAGAAGACATGAAGGTGAAGCTGACCACCGTCATTTGGGCTGGCAGGTTGCTCATCCAGTCATCATGTCTGCGAAAAACTGCTCTGTGGCTACACATTTAGTATTAGACGAGAGCAGTTTCCCTATATGCAAACAAAACCAGAATGCAAAGTAGGTTTGTTGAATAATACAAAAGGATTTAAGGGCCGTTTTGATCTTGCTGAACAGCTGAGGTGCAAAGGCTGGCTTATAAAAGCAGGTGTTAGTGCATGTGTAGTTCTCTTTGCCGATTGCACCATTGAAATGGCAAGGCTGGGGAAGAAACAGAGAGAGGAGGAGAGAAGTATAATAAGGCATGGATGAAAAATGAACTTATTTCAATGTTCACTTTCTAGGGGTTTTTATACACTCCATCTGACTTCGTTGCTATAATAAAAATAATAATAATTACAAACATTAATACTATCTAAGTACTTTATAAATAGTAGTTCACTAAAATTTCCTAGTTAACCATCTGAGGTAGGTATTCTTACTGGTCCTGTTTTATAAAAGAAGCGAATCAAGTTATACAGAGTTTAGGATAGCACGTAATGGATCTGGGATTCAAATCTCCAGAACCTGGAGGTTCTAAAAGAACTTTATCTTTTCAAAATCAGGTATGAAAACGCTGCCAAGTTTCCTCAGTTGAAATTTACGGCCTCCCTCCCCCCAGATCCTGTGAGATCAACAAGGAGGCAAACCTAGAATCTAGATAACTTTATTAATTTGTTCATGGTGACGCAGGAGTTAATTAGTTGGTAGGACGAGAACTAGGACACAGCTTTTCCCAAGTCTAGCCTCAAGGGTTTGCCAGTGCACCGCAAAGTCAGGGCTTACTAAGAGTCTTGAGGTTTACTCTCCCTCTAATCTCTGTTTTACGGCTTCTCTGGAAGGTCCCAACCAGAAAAATGTCCCCACAGGCATGAATCATACAGAAAGACCCAGAGAGTACATAAAAAAAAACAAAAACAAAAACAAACCCAAAAAAAACCCACACAAGTCATTTTTGCTGGGAGTGCCTTAGCCACCAGTTTAATTTTCATACTGCCCCCTTGCGGTAAGTGAGGAAATCATGTTAATTTCATGAGGCAGGAAATTTTACCAGGACCTTCTACTCTGGTAAACTGAATTTCTGGTTATTTGAAGCCCTTTATGATGAAAATTCTTTAAATAATTAATTTGTATTCCTTAATGTCTGGTAAGTACAATATCTTAAAAATAATATAAATTTTCTTTTATTGACTCAACAGGTGTTTGCTGATTATCTTCCATAGACTCTCTGCTAGGAACTTGGGATTGCAGTATCAGCCATGGTGCCTTCTCTAGAAGGCACTAGAAACTCTAGTCTGTAAGAAAGACAGATATTAAACAGAAAAATCTAGTCATAATTCAACAAATATGTATTAATTATTTTTGGTTTGCCAGACATTATTGCAGGGATTGAGGACAGAGTGAGAAACAAGAAAACTAATGCCCTTACCTGCTCTCATAAAGCTGACATTCTAGTAGGGAAAGGCTCTGGAAATGCATCTCACTGGGTAGTGGTGAGATGCAGAGGATGTGGTGTATAGGGTTCAATCTGTAAAGACATTTGCCCTAGATGTTTGCTTTTTAAAATAAATCCAGAATACCACCTTCTTTGCTGAGTATCACTTTCTTAAAAACTTGGGTAAAGACTATACTCACTCAGCTTCACCCAAACACTCTGTATACCAGCTCCTCTTGGATTCCCAGCCAGGAGATGCTTTTTTCCTGAAACTAGCTCTTCTAGTTACTTCTTGAGCACTGTATGCCCTGGGGTCATGCCATGCCATGCCATTTCTCTGGGCCTTGGGTTCTTCAACTATAAAGGAAAGGATTGACAAAAAATGGTTCCTAAAATAACTTCCAGCTCCAGGAGTCTATGAAATGGCCAAGTCAGAAAAAAACCTGAGGATTCAGCTATAACCCCTGCTCTCTAGAGCAGCTTCTAGCTGTTGGTAGTAAGAATGGTTATGTGATTCTTCTGTTCACAACCAGAAATCCTAGGAAAAACTTGGCTTGAGCCATAAGGCTTTTTTCACTTCAGGGCTGCAGTACCAGAGTAGCAGGATCTGGTTGGTGAAATCCAAAGTCTGCTTATGGTTAATGTTCTCACTGGGTTGTATTTGCTAAGAGAATGGTGCTGAACAAAGTACTGCTTCTCCTCTCTGATGAAGAGGATCATTTCTGTTGGCCTCTTGCATAATTATCTCATATTCATCAGTAGATTCATGATACTTTCATCTCACAGGTTAGGATCATAAGTCAGATAATAGTCTGTTGGTAATTGTGCGGTTTTCATTCTGACATACCTAAAGGCCACAATACTCACATTTGGTGTATTGAGACCACAGTTTGGAACATAGTCCCAGCAAATGATTGGACACTATTAGGATCCTGGTCTCTAATCTAGTGATGCATCAATACACACATAAAACATAATTTATCTGATTCACTTTCCATGGGTCTATTTGACTTGGAACGTGTACAGGTGTTCCAAGCACAGCAGTGTGGATGTAGCATGCTAGGAAAAAGCATGAACTTTGGAGTCAGCCAGCCCTGGATTTGTAGTAAGTCTCTGCTCTGTATTCTCTGTGTGCATTCAGGCAAGTGGCTTTTCCTTGAAGAGTCTTAGTTTTCTCATCTGTAATATGGGACAAGAAAATCTACCTTACTGGGTTGTTTTCAGAAGCCTAATTTAAGGGAATCTTCACTTAAGTTAAAAGTAGGTGCAGTTACACATTTGGCACCTGGTAAATAGCAAGAGTTTAATGAATATTTGTTTTCTCTTTAAACAAACTTGCCATTATAAAAATAGCACAGATGTATTCTAGAGGAGCCTATGGAGGGGTAGCCTTTTGGATTGCATTTCAACAAGAAAGAACTCAGCAACAAAGAACTCATGGAGTAGAATTTTGTGAAAAAAAAAAGTTATGGATAGACAGATGCCCAATCTTGAACTGGACAGTTGTTTGGATTTAACATTAGCCAAACACTCTTTTTTAACATGGACAAGATGAGTAATGCCAAGAGCCAAGACAGCCTGCCAAGAAGAAAATCACTGGAATCTCAAAAAATAGGCATTTCCTTATCTAATAATAACCATTAGCTAAATGAACTTGGACAGAAGTTTTGATGTTTGGGGCTCTAGTTTACCATCTCTAGAATAAGAGTTAAACTGGCTAATCTGCACTTCTACAGTCCTATAGTCCATAATTATAATAGGTGACATGAGGGAGGAATGGAAATGTGACATCACTGTTTGGGGTCTGGGGGATTTGTATAATGATTTTTAAAATCAAACTGCAACAGGTCTTTAAATCCCTAAATTTATAAACTCTGTAAAGTAACATATGAGTTATTCAATGCTGGGAAGAATGACCTTGGAATCTTCCAAACTCACTTCCACCTGTATTAAGAACCGTGAAGACCCTAGAGACTATCCCAGAAAGAGTAAATCTTATTAATCTAGAACTCCTGTCTCCACATTTGAAGTTGTTGTGATTATTTGAATAGGTTACTTTTGCTTTACAAAAAAGGGCTTGTTAATGGAGTAGTATACATTGTTTTCAAGAGACTTATTTGGTATATAACAGGCACTCAATAAGTATGTATTGAAAATGGTTTCTTTTGAGCCACTGCTTGTTAGCCTTGTTCTAGTGGCTTAAATTAATTTAGAACAATAAATAAAGTTCTCTAATGTGTACTTTTTCTGAACTCAGAGTTCTCTCACCTCAGCCCAAATTAGGAAGTTTTGTTGTACCTAAAATCCATTTCATTGTAGGGCAATCTCATTAGAATATGCAGCTGCTCTTTCCATTTTCTTATTGTAACAGCGTAGTCTCCAGTCAGTTACTTTAGCATACATCTGCAAGTTCAGAATACACTTCTAAAGTATAGTTTACTGTTTATTATGAACTAAAAAATAAAATATTCACAATGTCCATAGTTTTTTTGGGGGGAGTGGAGTATGTTTTCAACTTCTCCTGATTTATTTTACTTTTTTAAATGTTTTTATTTATTTCTGAGAGAGAGAGACAGTGTGAGCAGGGGAGGGTCAGAGACAGAGGGAGACACAGAATCTGAAGCAGGTTCCAGGCTCTGAGCTAGCTGTCAGCACAGAGCCCGACGCAGGGCTCAAACCCACAAACCGTGAGATCATGACCTGAGCTGAAGTCGGAGGCTTAACCACCCAGGCACCCCTACTTCTCCTGATTTAGAAACAACAACCTCTGGGATACCTGGGTGGCTCAGTCAGTTGAACATCCCACTTCGGTTCAGGTCATGAATTCAAGGTTCATGGGTCCCAGCCCCGTGTCGGGCTCTATGTTGACAACTCAGAGCCTGGAGCCTGCTTCAGGTTCTGTGTCTGCCTCTCTGTCTGACCCTCCTCCACTGTTCTCTCTCCCTCTCTCTCTCTCAAAAATAAATAAACATTAAAAAAAAAGAAACAACAACCTCAGCCTCAGATAGACAGAAAGTGTTTTTTCTCCTAAGCCAACACAGTTAATAGCTAGTTGCTTTTTTAATGATACATATATGTATATAAGTATATGTATGTATATGTATACACACACACACACATATGTAATAACAGAGTACCTGAGTGGGAAAATCATCTTTATTGCTTCTGTTATGTGAGAAGGAGAGAGGTCATGATAATACTTTGTGCTTTGTTCCAGAAAACATTCTCATCTTCCCTCCTTCCTTCCTTCCTTCCCTCCCTCCCTCCTTCCTTCCCTCTTTCCTCCCTCCCTTCTCCCCTCCCTCCCTTCCTTCATTCTTTCCTTCCTCCCTTTCTTCTCTACCTTTTTACATACACACAGGATTTGAGATATTTAATCATATTTTTCATCTGTATCAATGAAAAGCCAACACAATTGCCTACATCAGGCCAAGAAACAAGACAAAATTTCTGCAGATTGTAGCTATTGGTTTTCGTTTGCCAAGCTTCCTTCTTACAAGGAATTAAAATACACATATTCATAGCTAACTTTGGTTTAATTACTGGTATGTTCTCTTAATCTGATGCTTAAGTGAGATTCCTTTTAAACATATGTTATTTATTTTGATGTTGCTTGTAATAATAAAGTAACGCCTTTGCTTACTCTCTTGCAAAGACTTTTTCACTTTCTGATAAAGAAGAACAAAGGTCTCAGATCAATGGTGTGTGCCTGCTTTTTGTAGTATTGGGCTGTGTATCCATTTGCACTCAGTTTCTGCAGGTAAGGAGTTTTATTTTTAGTAAATGATTTAGCTATTTTCTCCCTTTTCATGTAAAAATATCACTAAAGATTCCTTTATGTTTTAGGAATATGCTTTTGCTAAATCTGGAGAACTCCTCACAAAAAGGCTACGTAAATTTGGTTTCAGAGCAATGTTAGGGCAAGACATTGGCTGGTTTGATGACCTCAGAAATAGCCCTGGGGCACTTACAACAAGGCTTGCTACAGATGCCTCTCAAGTTCAAGGGGTAAGCTATGGGGGGGAACCAGGGGTGTTATTAACTGGAGTAAATATTCTTTCCTTTGAGTATTCTGATAATTACTTATGTGTTTCCCATGAAATAGGACCTCATGGGACTGAGATGCCCCAGAGCCACATTTTCCACCATTTCCAATGCTGCCAAACAGCAGTGTGTCTCAGGCAATGTCTAGAATCAGTGCCATGAGTCCAAATCTGCCTGGGTTTTAGATTTCATGGGAGTCTAGCAAATGAGAACTTTCCTATACTCATTTCTCACATCATTTTCAGGCCCAAAGGCTCAGATTTCACAAGACTTAATAGCGCCCCCCAGAGAGTGGAAGCAAAGCATGTGTGGAAGAAAGCCTTACATAAGTGCCCCAGGGTGCAGGTAGTCTTTGGAAAAGAGAAACTATTCTGAGTTGCCTCTGCAAAAGGCCAGTAAAGAAACTGAAGGGAAGCAGTAAATGATTGCCATCTAGAATCTTGAGTCATTCATAGAGGTTTCTCAACCTCAGAACCCGCAGCCTTGTTCAGGGGACTTATACATGTATAAGGCGAGGCAATACCTTTAGCATACCAGGGATTTGTATTAAAGTGACAAGAGTCAAATGTGCCATCCAGAACCTCTACTCACTTTCTGTGGGAAGGGAGAGAGGGAGGGAAGAAAGAGAAAGAAAAAAGAAAACCACAGTTTATTTGTAAGTTTCTTAGAAGAAAAAACTCCCTGGATTGATGGTGCTGTACTGTAAGTCTTGACTCAATATGGACAAAAATATGGGAGAATTTCTGAAGAATATGGAATCTTCTTCCTCAGAGCTTTTTTCTATGTATACATGTTTCTTACAGTCTCTGGGTCACACTCCATGTATCATTTTGTAATCTTTCTGTTTTTCCCCTCAAAAATCTGCTGTGGGCTTATTTTGGTCATTACATATTTTTCTACAGTAGATTTTTGATGGCTGCATAATTCATCATTTTAATGTATCATCATTAAAGAATTTCTAATTTAAATGCTTTCTCTTTCTGTATTTTCCCCTTATAAGCAACTTCTATCATTTTACATCAAGCTTGGCACATCCTTATTTCTTTTTTGTTTTTGTTCTCAACATAGAATCACTGGATCAGAGTATATGATTATTTTGAAGGGTTTTAATGTGCATTGCCTTACGGATTGAAGAAAGTTTGTAGCAATTTCACTTTTACCATCTGAGTATTCTAGTATCCAGTTTACCTGACACTAGAGTTTAGGTTAAATAAATAAGCTATAACTTTCTCTCTTCTATTTGTGCATCCTTCAATCTACAAGGCACTTTTAAAAATTTTAAAAAAATTTTTTACTGTTTATTTATTCTTTTTTTTTTTTTTTTTTCTGTTTATTTATTCTTGAGAGAAAGAGAGCATGAGCAGGGAAGGGCAGAGAGAGAGGAAGACACAAAATCCGAAGCAGGCTTCAGGCTTTGAGCTGTCAGCACAGAGCCCAATGTGGGGCTTAATCCACAAACTGAAATCATGACCTGAGCCAAAGTCAGATGCTCAACCAACTGAGTTACCTAGGTGCCCCGAGGAGATTCTCTTAAGCAAGACCAAAAAAAAAAAAAAAAAACAAAAAAAAAAAAACCCAAAGTAGACTTGTCAGACTACATAAAAACTTAAAACTTTTGTATAAACAACTGGTAAAAACTAGGAAAATATTTATAACAAAAACTAATATACCTAATAACTCTAATATGTGTAGTGCTCTGAAATTGGTTAGGGAACAAAAATAAACTAAATAATAAAGGTTAAAAAAAAGGCATATGGGCAAACCATAAAAAAAGAAATGTAACAGGACAATTAACAAATGAAGAATTGTACAACCTTACTAATAGAAAAAATACTAATAAAACAATGAAGCACCATTTCGCACCTATTAACTCAATAAAAATAATCATGAATGACAACTTCCTATAATTTGTGAGGATGAGAAGAAACAGACGCTCTCATAAAATAGTGGTTACAGTTTGAATTCTTGCAACATTTTTTAGAGAATAATCAGGTATGCAAATCCTCTGACTAAAATTCATGTGAGTAAATTCTCTCCTATTTTGTGACAATGTGCATTCAGGGGTATTTTTTATATTGATCAAAAAATTAATAGAATCCCCTGGAAACTATCTGAATATCCACCAGTGGGAAACTAGGTGAGTGACTACATCCATACTAAGGAATATTAGGCAGCTGTTTTTAAAGCTGTTAATGTAAAGATCTGGAAGGATGGTTATGTTACATGAAGTGAAAAAAAAATCAAAGTACAAAGTAATGTCTAGACTGATTCCTTTTTGTGAAAATGTTTATTATTATATATGTGTATATATATTGTGCCTTAAACTGTATTAGTTTAAAATTTTTTTAAAATATTGATTGAATATAATGTAAAAGAAAACAAAATAATGATACCCCAAAGAACTATTTAGCTATTTTTCAAATTCTCTATAATGCCTAACTGTCTTTGCCAACCAGAAATTCTTTTGTTCTTTTTAACAGTGGTAAAATATACAAAACATAAAATCTACCATTTTACTCATTTTTAAGTGTACAATTCAGTGGTTTTAATTATACTCATATTGTTATGCAACATCACCACTATCCGTACCTAGAATTTTTCATCATCTCAAACAGAAGCTCTGTATCCATTAAATATTAACTTCCCATCCCACTCCCCTCCCAGGCCCTGATAAAACCACCATTCCATGCTGGCTCTATAAATTTGACTATTCCAGGAACCTCATATAAGCAGAATCATACAATATTTGTCCTTTTGGGACTGGTGTATTTTGCGTAGCTTAAATGTCCTCAGGGTCCATCCATGTTGTAGCATGTGTCAGAATTTCATTTCTTTTTTAAGGCTTGAATAATATGCCATTGTTTGTCTAGATCACATTTTGTTTATCCACTTATCTGTCAGTCAACTTGGCACCTGGGCTGCTTCTGCCTTTTGGCTATTGTGGATAATGCTGCTATAAATATCAGTGTAGAAGTGAATTCCTAATTTAACTTTTCACTCCTGTCTTCAAAGAAGTTATTACCAGTACATGGGAGGGAATTCTTGGGACCATGGAGTTCATATTCCATTTGAGCCTTCAGTGTAATATGCAGATGTAAATTATTCTTGCATAGCATTTCCTTAGCATCTATGGTTACCTAATAGCTTACCTGTGGTTGTTTTAAATGATCCTAAAGCCTCTACAATTTTGACAAAAAGTATTGCAGCTGGACCCATGCAAGTCTTTTCTACACAGAAGGTGCCAACCTTCCATCGCATCTGCAGAGCTGCAACTGAAAGAAGAGTTGGAACCATCAAATAATTTTCATTATAAATAATAATTACTACAAGTGTCTGTTCTCCTCTTATACTGAGACTGAACCCATTTTGTCCATTTTGTGTTGATTGAACAGCTAGCTTTTAAGTCAACGTGTGATTTTGTATCAATGAATAAGCTAATTTCTTTGAGAATGAAAGTGGTCTCTTATAATAGTCTTGTACAAATTTCAAAACTATAATTACAGAACAGTCATCAGTCTTCACTGATAACCAGAAATATTACCAGATGACCAATGCCTGAACATTTCCAAGCAGACCAAATGGAAAGGCAGGCGACACATATGCAGCCCATGCTTAGCTGAATTAATCTCATGCTGACTGCTCGAGCTCTGACACCCATGAAATGAGATTAGTCAATAGATGAGCTTCCAAAACACCATGCATAACACGGACTTTTATTAACCCAGCCTTCAAATGCATTAAGGAGCTCATTATTTAAAAAAAATCTTTTTAAACATAGAACTACCAAGTGACCCAGGAAATCCACTCCTAGGGATATATCTAGCAGAATGAATGTAGGAACACAAACAGATATTTGTACATCGGTGTTCATAGCAGCAGTATTCATATGGTCAAAAGGTGAAAACAACCCGTGTCCATCAACAGATGAATGAATAAACACAATGTGATATATACATATAATGAAATATTATTCAGCTTTTAAAGGAGTGAAAGTCTGATATGTGCTACAACATGGATGGGCCTTGAAAACATTAAGCTTAGTAAAATAAGTTAGACACAAAAGGATATTGTGTGATTCCATTCAGGTCACTAGAAGAGGCAAATTTATAGAGACAGAAAGAAGAATAGAGGTTGTCAGGGGCTGGGGAGAGGGAGGAAGGGGGGTTAATATTTAATGGGTACAGAGTTCTTGATGTAAATGATAAAAAGATTTTGGAGGGGTGCCTGGGTGACTCAGTTGTTTAAGTGTCCAACTCTTGATTTCAGCTCAGGTCATGATCTCATTGTTTATAGGATTCTCTCTCTTCCTCTCTCTCTCTCTCTCTCTCTGTTCCTTCCTCACTTGTGCATGTGCTTGCTCATCCTCTCTCTCTCTCTCTCTCTCTCAAAATAAAGAAAAAAAAGATTTTGGATATAGATGTTGGTGATGTTTACACAATATTGTGAATATATTTAATGCCACTGAATTGTACACTTATAAGTGGCTAAAATGAGAAACGTCATGTTATGTATATTTTATCAGGCTGATTTTTAAAAATAATCTTTACAGAATAAAATAGCCTTTTCACATAGTGGTATTTGGTGAAAGAGACTGTGTGTCTCAGATTGGTTGATTGCTTTTGGTTTGCAGGCAGCTGGCTCTCAAATCGGGATGATGGTCAATTCCTTCACAAACATCAGCGTGGCCATAATCATTGCCTTCGTCTTTAGCTGGAAGCTAAGCCTGGTTATAGTGTGCTTCTTTCCCTTCTTGGCTTTGTCGGGAGCCATACAGACCAGAATGTTGACAGGATTTGCCACTCAAGACAAGCAGGCTCTGGAAATGGCGGGCCAGGTAATCTTACAGACCCAGTTTTCAAACTGCTCACAGCTAAGTGGCTGTCAAACCATTAAAAATGAGTTATACAAAGAGACTTAAGAAAGCTGTGATCCTACAAACATTCCTCTTTGGAAACCTCCCACTAGCCTTTTTTAATATGTGCTTTTGCGCAGAGGCCGTGACAATAAAGCTGTGATGCTGTGAGTGTAAGCAGGTGTAGAGAAACAGTGGGGCAAACACAGAGGGTTACATGTTCAATTTCCTCTCCAATAGTTATTTTCTCCACATCCCAATTTGGTTTATTCTTATTCCCAAGAGTGGAGAGTTCAGTTTCCTGTCTACTTGAGTTTTTAGCTAAATGTTTTTCCCAGGCCATGCTGCCCACACAGAGAGAAGCTATCATCTTTTTAATGGCAGATACTTTTAATTTTCACACTTTACCATCTGCTATACTTATGACAAATGTCTTTCCCAAATAGAACTATGAGATACAACCTAGGTCTCAAATACTCTTAAGTTTCAGCGATGCAATTTTAAGTGTTCTAATGAATATCTTGTATCAGGGGTAAATGAGGAGATGGTGGCATAGACATTTATCAGGTATAGGAAATCATGCACAAACACACACGCACACACACGCACACCTTTTATCTTGTAACAAATTTACTATTATCTCGGTTTTGACCTTGAGAGAGGAGATGTAAACATTGCCCAAGTAGACAGAAGCCAAGAAAATTTCATATGCCAATAGGAGAAAGTAGCCCACCTTTGTGCTACTTTAGGACAGGATGGTAATTAAGAAACAGTGATTGCTTACCATAGCATATCGATTGAAACAACCACAAATTCGTAGTATAGCCTAAAGGATAAACTTTATACTTCTATAATATTTGGTCAGATTAATTGTTTAATAAAATAGAATCCTATTTTAAATTTGTATTATTAAATATCTTTTGTCTCAGAAGATATCAGCAGATATTGTTTTAGAAATTTCAAATAAATTAACAAAAAAGCTAAAAACCTTTCAAGAATAAGTGTGTGTACGTTTTTTCCCTCCTCTCTTCTACAAGTGGAGACAAAAAAAAAAAAAAAAAAAAACAACCAACATGTTAGTATTAAGTAGAACTTGAGTTTAACTGACTTATGATCCAGGTAAATTGATGTCCAACAACTTCTTTGTGTTCCTAGATGATGCCTGCATCATGGATTCCTACCACATTTTGCCATTTGCACCAGATTGAATCCATGTAGCAGCTGAAATGTCATGAGAGTAGGTATTTCTGCTCTTTAATTCCTAAGACTCTTTTTCTTTCTTCAGATTACAAATGAAGCTCTCACTAATATCCGCACTGTTGCTGGAATTGGAAAAGAGAGGCAGTTTATTGAAGCATTTGAGATGGAGCTGGAGAAGCCATTCAAGACAGCCTTACGAAAAGCGAATGTTTATGGATTCTGCTATGGTTTTTCCCAGTGCATAGTGTTTGTTGCTAACTCTGCTTCCTACAGATACGGAGGTTACTTAATCCCCAATGAGGGGCTCCATTTCAGCTATGTGTTCAGGTGAGGCCTGTCATGCCAAGGTCATAAAAGATCAACACTTTAGGGAGGAGGCCTGGTTCTATCAGGCAACTTTTGCTGCTCAACAAATCATACCACATTTGATATCTTAAATAGTAGGTCTTGATTATTTCTCAAGACTCTGTGAACTATCAGGGTGGTTCTTCAAAACTGGACTGATTCAGTCAGGCTTCTGAGTGCACTACTGTCTCCACCTGGCCTCTCTAGCAGGTTGGCTTGTTTTCTTCATATTATGGCCTCAGTACTCCAAGTACAACAAAAGAGAGTAAGCCCCAACGCCCAAGGCGAAACACTTTCCAAGTCTCTGTGTGCAACACATATTCTAGTATCTCTTTGGCCAAGGAAAGTCATACAACCAATCCCAGATTTAAAGAAAAGAGAATGGAATCTACCTTTTGTGTTTCTCCTTTATTGTCACACTGTTGTCACATGCACACTTCTGATCCCTGATTGGATGTCCTACGGTTCAACTTAATTCTGACACCATCTACTTGGAGACAGCATCAGATCCCACAGCCTAAGGACTCAGTCCTGCAAGACTGCCCAAACCACCTTCCTCAGACTTCTCAGACACCCTACCTTTCTCTGGAAGTGAGGGGCAGGGATAGGACTGAAAGTTCCAACCCTCTAATTGTGTGGTTGTCTCCCTGGCAACTACAACCCGCCCCCACCCAGAGGTTAATAGGGGCCTCCAGAGCCACTTCATTAACATAACAAAGGACACCAAGATCGCTCTCCAAATTTAGGAACTTCCAAGGGTTTAACAGCTCTGTGCCAGGAATAGGAGCCAAAACCAAATATATGTTTCTTACTATAAATCACAATATCACAGAAGAATAAAAAAGTCCTATTGTAAAAGGATGTGTACAGACTAATAGGATGAATGAACCACCGATACAGTCTATTATTCTGGTTAATGCTGAGAAATCTAGAGGCCTTTGATCAGATGGTTCATAGAACCATCTTATTGGAACTCTAGTTTTTGCAAGGAGGGCATATTTCTAGATGAACCCTCCTAGGTAGAGGCAGCAAAGGCCAGGACAGGGGAATTGTGTTCCTTTCTTATAGTTCAAGCCTGCTCTACTGATAAGATTAGCTTTGAGTCCAGTGTCTTACATTTCCAGAGGTGAGAGCCAAAGAGCGTCAGGGTGCCAAAGGACCGGGTACTCGTGTATATGGATGTAATGTGGTGTTAGAAGGATAAAGGGTAGGTGGTCTGAGAAAGCCTTGGTGGACATTGGGAAAAGTGGTCCCAAAAGAAATCTGTTCTTTGGGGTTCGTCCTCAAGCCATGAGTTCTGTCTTCTTGCCTTCTATCTTTCTTTTAGAAATACGGAAGAGACTTTTTCTCCTGCCCCACTATACCCACTCCAATCAGAAAAGTTTCTTTTCTAAGTTTTTGCATATTGAGAGCTGTTAACCCAAATCAGAAATCACAAACTGTTGACTTATTAGTTTATGTCAGATATTTGAAGAATTATTTGTCAATATGTAAAAATTGGGAAACTATAGAAAATTCGCAACTTCTGGCTTCTCTTTAAAAACTCTCTCCCTCACTCCCGTGCTTGCTTGCTTGCTCTGTCTCTCTTTCTCTCAAAAATAAATAAATATTAAAAAAATTTAAAAACTGAAAGATAACCTTCCACCAATTCCCATTTTTATTTCAGGTGATTTTCATTGCTTTAAGCTTTGGGCTGGGCTCCTGGAGATGTTTGGGTTTGCAAGTCTGGCCTAAAAGAATTCCTGCTTATGAACCGAGCGGTTCATAAAGGCACAAATACACTGCCCTCTACCACCTCTGAGGCAGACCCTCCGTGCATCGTGGTGCAAGTGGTCAGCTTTGGAGGATGCCCGTCACATCATCATCTATACAGCACCAGAGACTTCTCTCACCATATTTATCACTTATTTATTCCTTCACCCATTTCCTCATTAATTTTGCACATTTTGAATATAGTTAGAAGTTGGGAAAAGTACTGCAGAAGCAAACAGACAATTGTATCTTTCTCATGGTGTCTGAAGCATGAGTGACATGCATGCTTGGTACAGAAAGATGCTTATATCACTAATCGTTCTCTTTTACACACTTATTATAGATTCAAAAAATATTAGCTTTGTAAGAACTCAACCCAATCCGATGATCTTTCAAGCCCCCCCCCTCATTTTTTTTTTTTTTTTTTTTTTTTTTTACAAATAGTTTATTGTCAAATTAGTTTTTACATAACACTCAGTGCTCATCCCCAAAGTGCCCTCCTTCATGCCCCTCCCCCCTCCCCCCCACATCCATCAGTCCTCAGTTTTTGTCAGCATTCAAGAGTCTCTCATGGTTTGCCTCTCTCCCTTTCCCCCACCATTTCCGCCCTTCTTCTCCCCCTTGGTCCTCCGTCAAGTTCCTCCTAATCCTCCTATACGTGCAAACATATGGTATTTGTCCTTCTCTGCCTGACTTATTTTGCTCAGCATAACACCCTCAAGGTCCATCCATGTTGCTACACATGGCCAGATTTCATTGTTTCTCATTGCCATGTAGTATTCCATGGTATAGATAAACCACATCTTCTTGATCCATTTGTCTGTTGATGGACACTTAGGCTCTTTCCATGTTTTAGCTATTGTGGAGAGTGCTGCTATGAACATTGCCCCCCCCTCATTTTTAAAAAACTTTCAGAAAGTTTTTCTTTCCCAAACTTTTGACCAAGAGGCCACTGTAGCTAAAGCAGGGTTTGGAGGTCTGAATCCCCTTGTTCACTTCTCCTCTCACCATTTTTACATAGGACACATTGGAAAACTACGAGTGTCTCGAAGCCCCCATTCCCAACAAGTCTAAGGTGACCTGCTCAAGGCTGCTCAGTTCTTTTCCAGTAGAACCAGGGCCAGGCCCCCAGACTTCTGCCTCTTAAGCTGTCATACCAACCGTGCCACACCCCTTCTCTACCTGGGTGTCTGTCCAATTTCAGGGTGATCTCTTCAGTTGTACTAAGTGCCACAGCTTTTGGAAGAGCCTCCGCTTACACCCCTAGCTACGCCAAAGCTAAAATATCAGCTGCACGCTTTTTTCAACTACTGGACCGACAACCCCCAATTAATGTGTACAGTGGTGCAGGTGAAAAGTGGGTAAGTACTGAGGGAATAGGAGGGTGGTGGGGGAGGACTGTGCACATGTGTTTGTATGTGTATGTGTAGAACAGCTGGTCATACAATTCTACTTAGCACTTTCTTTTAGTATATGGGTTCATTCATATGCACTCAGAATACAGACAATAGATTTATAAATGTAAAGGAATGAAGTAAATTAGCATTAAAGTTTATTCATAAATTTGGCATGTGAATAGGGCAACAATATCCAGTGAACGCTAAATTCTGACTAATATAAAGCACACTTAGTTCCAGAATAAACAAAGCTGGATGTTTTTTGAGACCTACCCAACCACCATATTTTCTACTAATGTTCCGGTATGGAATGTTGAAAAACCAGTTCTTCCTGTCCAATCATATTGATTTAACTCATGTTTATCTAGATTAATGTGGACTTCCAGAAAACTAATTTGATATCAGCAAAATACCTTTTCTTATAATTGATAGTCCCAACAAGTATTTTTTTAACTTCCCTGACTATTTTTTTAAATTTAATGTCTATATATTTTTGAGAGAGCGTGTACGCATGTGCGAGTGGGGGAAGTGCAGAGAGAGAGAGAGAGAGAGAGAGAGGGAGACTCAGAATCTGAAGCAGGCTCCAGGCTCTGAGCTGTCAGCACAGAGCCTTATGTGAGGATTGAACACGGAAGCTGTGAGATCATGACCTCAGCTAAAGTCAGACACTTAACGAACTGAGCTACTCAGAGGCCCCCTCCCTAACTATTTTTTAATATTCCAGTGTGTTCAAGAGAGCAAAACAAAACTAAATCCCAGTAAAGCTGAACTAAATTCAGAAATCTTTGTAAATTGGTGAAATGACCTGTTCCTCCTTCAGCTCAATAAAAGTGAATCTTCTATGTTATTAAATGTCTATCCATTTCTATAACTCATAATTCAGCTAGTACAATTGAAGGTACCCACCTTTCCAATACAGGCTCAAGTAACTTTCTGAGTCATTTGAAGTGTAGTGCTGCTATTTGAAATCTCTAGGGGAAGCAGAATATAAGGGTTTAAACAGTTACTGGGTTCTGTGATGGAATCATATCTTCCAGTTCTCTTCCATTCAGAATGAACGAATGACAAGGAAATCCCTTTGGGTTCGAATGGGATTAAGAGGTCATGTGTCTTTAATTTCCCTGTTCAAGCCTCCCTTTGTTCTATACCTGCTAGGATAGAGAATAGAATTTCATTTCATGAAGTGGCTGTCTTTATACTTCACACTATGGGAGCATGCATTTGAGGGTATCTTAAGCAAGGATTTAAAACTCAGATTTAGATGCATTTTCAGTATTCTAGATTCTAGTAGGAGCATATGTAACTCCAATCTTCCCATCCACAGGACAACTTCCAAGGCCAGATTGACTTTGTTGACTGCAAATTTACATATCCTTCTCGACCTGATGTACAAGTTCTGAATGGTCTCTCAGTATCGGTTGGTCCAGGCCAAACACTGGCATTTGTTGGAAGCAGTGGATGTGGCAAAAGCACCAGTATTCAGCTTTTGGAACGTTTCTATGATCCTGACCAAGGGAAGGTGGTAAGCGATGCAAATGCTTTTGAGAATTTTGCTTTCTGCAGAGTATCTCCAGTCCCTTAAAAGTGTTTTTCAAGATTATGCCAGACTCACTCTAACATGCTCACCTCAGACACTTTCTCCTATGGATATTTTCTGGTTCCAGTCATTTGCTGGTTGACCTCATTCTACCTCACAATTTCTGATACCATATATTTCCCAGTTCCAGATGGCCTGCTGACCAGTTAGACAAAGAAAACTGGGCACACTGCAAAGCTGGAGATGAGTGTGTTTAACAGAAGCATTCACTTACCCGTAAATGGAGCAGAATGTGCAAACAAATCGGGAAGCTAATGACCGCGAACGGAAAAAATGACTGGGGTGACAAGGAACGCAATGATAAATGAGCAAGAGAGGGGATTTAGTATGAAAAATCTGAGATAATCCTGGTTCCAGAAGCTTAAGTCTAGATAATATAAAGAACTCTAGTTGGTAGTTATGTGCCATAGAGCTTTGGCAAGGATATTTGAAAAGCTGGTGAATTGCTTTGTTGCTTATTTTCCAAAGCATTTCTTTCTATTGTCTTTCCTTTCCTTTTTCTTTTCTTTATTTCCAAATAATTTATGCAGAGGAATACAAAATAAAATAGGAAAGATTTGTAATAAAAAGCTATCTTTTCCACCTCTCCCCATGTCTCTGCTCAAAGAGAACTATTTGATGTTTTTAGATCTTTCAATGATTACCTCAATGTCTCTAAATAATATGGTTATGCTGCTGTTTCACGATTTAACAAGTTTAGACTCTTTATTGACTTATTCTTAAGAGATGGAAATTTAGCTTACCCTCAACACTTCCCCTCTTTTTACACATCTCCTCCCAATATAGATGTATTACTTTAAAAAGTTTCTGTCTGTAACTTTAATTAATATAATTCTGCATCTTTTCTACCACCTGCAGATAGCATCTCTTGAATTCTCATTTCCTAAAATAAGATTAACAATTCTATGTTTATTTTCACCTCTTCCTCCTTCCTTTTATTTCTCTAGCCCTAATAACCGTACTTTTATATTACCAAAATGCAAAACACTAACATTCTGTTTATAACATTTATTGTCTTTCATTCTAGGCTGACTCTAAAAGTTAACAGCCAACTAACAACTTTGATTATGATTATGTAAATATTGTCCATCCCATTATCAAGTAGTGACATACATCAGCATTACATTTTCTTTCTTGATCATTTTTCTGAAAGGCTTTTTTTCCGGCATCTTCTGCCTTTATCAAACCTTTATATCCTTCCAATGTGTCTATCCTGCTACCTTTTTTGAGGGACATGCTTCTTCCTCTCATGTCTGCAGCTGCCTGGGCTAATTTCAATCTGCGCCTGATGAATAGTTGTCACCCTGAGTTTCCTGCTTGTTTTCTTGGATTAGATCCATTATTTCCTCATTCCCTTATCTTTCTCTTTTTTGGGTTTCACTTTCATTTTGTTGGAGTGCATCCACCAGTAGTTTTCTAAGAAATGATTCAGAGGCATAGGTCTGAAAATGTTTTATTCTGCTCCACAAGTGATTTTTTAATTCTAATATTTTGAAATGAAGGATTAATTTGAGTTCCCTGGGTGGTATAATCTTCACTGCGATGAGGACAGGTCACTTTATGAAAAGAAATGCTGAGAGAAACTTGAAGGAGGCAACTAAAGATTCCCTTGCAAAGAGTAAAGCAAAGAGATATTGGTAGAATCCAGGAAATTATGAAAATAAGGAGTAAGAGTTGGTTATATATAATTTATAATCACTTTGTTAATAACTTTGGTTATAAAGATTTTAATTTGTTTAAAAGTATGTAGTGACTGATGAACCTAGAAAGCACATTGCACTGGGGTCTGATCTCTACAAAAGAGAGGGTCTAGTTTCCCAAAATGTCAGACTATCCTGTCTATCACCCCAAGTAGACTGTGAGCTATAAGACATATAGGGACCTGAATCCTTCATATTTGACCTTTCCAACATTAACATACACATTAAGTATATTTCTCTGAATGTGCTCAGTGCTTGTTCTGATTATAGGTAAGAAGCAATGCTTATGAAGAAATCAGTATGATTCCTTGAATTTCATAAACACAGTATATTTTGTTATATCATTGTAAAACATTTCTACAAACCTTTTTCAAATAGGAAAAAATACCACATTTTATGCAATTTAAAAAAATTGTCGTTGGGGTGCCAAAGTTGGTTGGGTGAGCCTCTGACTCTTGATTTCAGCTCAGGTCATGATCTCAGGGTTCTTGAGTTCAAGCCCCATGTTGAACTCTGTGCTGACAGCATAGAGCCTGCTTGGGATTCTCTCTCTGTCTCTCTCTCTTTCTTCCTCTGCCCCTCTCCTGCTCGCACGTGCTCACTCTCAAAAATAAATAAATAAACATTATAAATAGATAGACTAAATAAATGAAAGATGAAAATTATCTTTACTGTTAAGGAAGCCACCAAATGCAGCATTCAACATTTTCAACATTTAATTCCTGTGATATGCAATACTGTGTTGGGCCCTGTGGCAGATTCTAAGAAGTAGGAAGCATGTCTTTTGTCTTTTAGGAGTTTACCTTACTAGTTCCTGTACAATAATTAGCAAGCCTCTCCAGTACTTAATTAGGTATTAAATTGTGCTTTGCAATCTATAAATACTATGGAAAATGAGTAGAGGAAAATGAGTTTAATTGTTGAGGAATGCCTTACATTTTTTCCCACTAGTGTTTGCTTTTTCCATTGCCAAAAATTTATCTAAAATATAGTGTGTTCACACCATTTAACATAATCTTTTTCTGAAACCATAGGGCCAAACACTTTATAATAATATGTTAGACACACTGCACCTTTAGTATTTTAAGATTTTTAAGTGAAACAGCTCAAAGGGTAGATATTTGAGTTCCTGCACTAAATTGCCTAGTTAGCTCATGAATTACTAGAAAATAGAGATTATTTTTTCTTTATATAGCAGACAAAAGACTCCCTAGTATGGTGCCCTTGTGGCAGAAAACTTAATATACGTTTGTTGATTGACGAGGTGAATAAATGTACTCCTTTCTTAGTTGAGTCTGTTATCTCATGTTAGTATCAGTAAAATCAAGGAAATAGGTTTAATTGTTATATTTCCCATTAGGCTTACATAGAAAAACCTGCTTCATAGCCTGTGGAGTCTCAAAATTGAGCAATTGTTCATACTTGTAAAGGATGTGCTACACCAAAGTATAAGGGGAAATAACTGTCCTGAACGCCCTTTGCGTTTCTACTACCTATAAAACTAAATTTTAGGAAACAAACCAAACCATAGTTTTTGTGTCAAAATCATAACTTTGACACCACTCCTGACAGATACCACCTCCAGAGGTCAAAGGCAACATAACTTATTTATGAGATTTCCTGGATTTTTCTCTCTCAAGTAAAGCAACTGTCTTATTTAATACTGCCTCTGGAATATGAAGTTTCCTCATTGCTGGAATTCTAAAACGTAATGCTCTGCTTGTCACCTCTATTGGCAGATGATAGATGGGCATGACAGCAAAAAAGTAAATGTCCAGTTTCTCCGCTCAAACATTGGAATTGTTTCCCAGGAGCCAGTGCTGTTTGCCTGTAGCATAATGGACAACATCAAGTATGGGGACAACACCAAAGAGATTCCCGTGGAAAAAGTCATAGAAGCCGCCAAGCAGGCCCAGCTGCATGACTTTGTCATGTCGCTCCCAGAGGTGAGAACCAAGTCACCTCCCTATGGGAGACGGGGATGGGGAGAGGTAACAGCCAAAATATGTTATGACTGTGGCTCACGGAGAAGGTCAAAGGCAACATGGTTCATTTCTTGGTGCCCTGGGATTGTCTCTGTCTTTTAAGCAAAACAAATGGCCTTCACCAACACACTCTTTAGTTTTGGAAAGTATTATATTGTCCAGTGCAAAGGATGCCCTAGATCCTATTGTAAGTAAAGCAGAACAATACTGAGCATTAGTGCAGCATGGTGAGAAACAATCCTGAGATTCAGAACAGATAGAGGTTTGAATTCAACCTTACTTACTAGCTGTGTAACTTTGGGACAATTACTTATCTTTACTGAGACTCGATCATCTACAAAATGCAAAAAATTACATGAAAATGAAGGAATACACATAATAGTCATTATGCTGCTAGTATTGTCATCCCCATAATTTCATTACTTGGCAGCATATGCTGTGCCTGGTGAGGTAAGTTGCATCTGCCGTGCTGCAACTCACTTTTCCAAAGCTAAGTTTGAACATAGTACAATATTGACTCTGCATTTTTCCATCCACCAAGAGTCTCTTGGTGGTTGATCACAAAAAAAATTAACACATGGAAATTAAATTTTAGGAACTCAACTTTTAACCTTTTGCACTTCTTTTAAATACCGCTTGGAAATGACTTTCTTTTACAAGTGATTATGTTTATAAATTTTGTGCTGTGTGTGGTGACTTTTTCCTTGTTTTGTTTGGTTTTGTTTGTTTTTCTCACAAAGGCTCTTAAGTATTAGCTTGATTCTAACCTGGGTAGCTCAATCCTTAAGCATGTGGAAATTACTGTTTACTGTATCCTGAATGAAAAGCAAAGCTTGTGTGGCCCCTGAAAGATTCATTTATTCCACAAACCTTTGTTTAGCCCCTTCTCATTTCGTGGGAGGCAGCGGCTCAGAGGCAGTTTATTACCCCTTTCTCATATGGACTTTATCCATCATACCCTCCACTGAGCATTTTTTTCTCCACGAGGACAAAGCAGGCTGTCAAGAGTCTCACTTGGCTTGCTTAGCATTTGTCAGGAGACAAGGGAAACAGGGGAAGGAAACACACCTTGTTGTGGAAGGCAGGGGAGAACAGTGGTCAAAGGCAAAGTCTCAGAAACATGACACACGTGAATTTAGCATTCACCTTCACTGCTTTTTACTTGTCTTTGCACAATTTCCTTACCTGTCTCTGCCTAAGTTTTGTAGTCTGTAAAGTAGGGAGAAAATTATTACTGTGAATATTAAATGATCATCTGGCTAGATTGGTTAACACGATGCCTAATGCATCATAAATATTCTGTGAATGTTAACTATTTATTGTGTAGCCATGC
Source organism: Hyaena hyaena (assembly GCF_003009895.1). NCBI lineage: Eukaryota > Metazoa > Chordata > Mammalia > Carnivora > Hyaenidae > Hyaena > Hyaena hyaena. The sequence continues at coordinate 775,239 of NW_024080950.1, read as the reverse complement.
CAAGCATCTAGCTAGGGATTTTCCTTCATAATTTTTCAACAAATGTATGGACTAGTGATTAATATCTGCATTTTCCAGGCAAGTTTGCTGTTCACAGAAAGTTAAGTAATTTGATCACGCTCGTTAGAGCTAGTAGGCAGCACAGTGCGGATTTGTACCTCGGCTTATGTTCCAGAATGATGTCTCCTCAATTACAGAATGGACCCTTGCATTCTCCTCTCAAGGGGCCCTTGCATTCATAGGATCATTCCATCTTGGAAAGCTCTTCCAGACAAGAGTTTGGAAATCCAGGAATCTTAAATCAGAGAGATCTCACAGACAGGAAGAAAGAAAAAAAAAAAAAACCCTAAAATAAAGGCAGAGGAGATATAAAATTCCCTAATTTCCCACCAAATACCATATTTTTCTTATATTCTGAAATAGATTTTACATCTTTTATAGAAGGATTCATTTATTATTCCCAATTTTAAAAAACAAAAATTGTTTAAATCCACAGAGAGGTCATTAACGTGGGCTCAATACAGCATAGGAGCAATGACTGTTTCTGGGTCTCTAACTTACCATACTTTTTCCAGAAATATGAAACTAATGTTGGGGCCCAGGGGTCTCAACTATCTCGAGGGGAGAAACAACGTATTGCTATTGCTCGGGCCATTGTACGAGACCCTAAAATCTTGCTACTAGATGAGGCTACTTCTGCCTTAGACACAGAAAGTGAAAAGGTATGTACTGATTTTCTAAAATCTTAGATCATTATAAATGAATCTTTTGCTGTAATATTTGCCCTTATAAAATGGCACTATTTTCAATTTTCTGACTCATTAACGGTATAAATGGCCAATACTTGGTGGAACAGAAAGACAATAATCTAGAGGAAGTGATTCAAAACAGGAATGTTTCAAATAAAAAAGCATATTGTAACTTTATAGTAAGAATTGTTGTTAAGATTCTCTAAGCTAGGTGACACTTTTTCAAGGGCAAGTAATTAGCTTTCTTAAGTAAAATAATCTAGGTCATCTGTGAGGCATTTCCTATTTTATAATTTCAAAGTTACATGCTGAAGCAGGGAGACAGCACACAACACAAAGTAAGAGGTGGCACCTGGTGTGTGTGAAAGGAAATGTAATTGGACAAAACGAAATTATGAAGTTTATAATTTATAAATTAACTCCTTAAAAATCAGGATTCATTTTGGAGAGAGCTAAGATGTAGATGAAGAATGTATCAGCAATGACCACTTAACTGCTACCTTACATGGTTTTTTTGGTTTCATTTTTGCAAACTAGACCATAAGGTATTGTAAAAGTACATTTTGACTCATAGTTTGGCTCGTTCTTGCTTTGCTGAAATGTCTTAGCCTGGAGAATACAATTTAAATCATTGAGGCATTGCGTTCAACAAATACTTACGTGATCCTTTCTCTCCTGTCAAGGTTTTGGGTTTAACTCCTGAGTATAGCAATGTTACTCAAGTAGTATTAAGTAGAATTCTTGAGATGTTGGACCAGAGAACAAGCACGTGTCTTTGCATCAGCTTTCCACTTTCTCTTTGCAGACGGTGCAGGTCGCCCTGGACAAAGCCAGAGAAGGTCGGACCTGCATTGTCATTGCTCATCGTTTGTCTACCATCCAAAACTCAGATATCATTGCTGTCATGTCACAGGGAGTAGTGATTGAAAAGGGGAGCCATGAAGAACTGATGGCCCAGAAAGGAGCCTACTACAAACTTGTCATCACAGGAGCCCCCATCAGTTGACCTGACTCAAGAACTTCATGTACAGATGATGCACCAATACAAGAGTGCTGTGGAGCTTTGGTTTTTTTTCTTTAAGGGGAGATGATAATACTTTACTTTTTCAGACATTGTCATATGTTGGGATCCAAGCTAATTTACAATGGCTTTCAAAATAATTCAGTTTTAAATATCTGTATATAGAAAATGAAAGAAACTAGGGTTAGCATGACTGAAAATCCAATGTCAAGCAGCTGCTTAGCCATCACCCAGTGACTTCTCCATGCAGAAGCCACTTCCGATTACATGGGAATTAGTGGGAAGGCACAGAGAAAATGTGACTTTGAATTCCTTGAGGGCAGAGGACTGTCCTGTGCGTTTTTGAAACTTCAGTGTACACAGAGCCTATGCACTTATTATAGGCACTCAATAAATGTTTATCAAGCTGGACCAAGGTCATATGTGTAAAGTACAGGAAGACTGACAACCAGCTATTTCCTGACTAAGATTTTCTTTCACATTAAAGGAGATTCGTTTGTCTTTAAGGATGGGGTTAAGAAAAGGAGGACTTTGATATTCTGGATGCTCTCAGGCTGGAAAAGACTGAAAGGAGCAAGTATTCACAGGGACTGACCAGGAAGGGGTGTTGATTTACAGATTCAGGGTGTAGTATATTTGGCGTGAAGTCATTAGAATCTGCTAATGCGGCTTTTTTTGTATACTACTATGTTAAACTATAACAAAATAAAATGCACTGTTTTTATTTCATGAACAGACTTTGGAGAAACAAAAGACAGCAACCTGGGATAAAGACTCTCTCCCAGGCCATTAGTCCTTGTCACCACCCTTCACACTGGCTGCCTGTATAGAAACAGAAGTACAAACCCCACCTCTTGCAGCAGGATGGCTGCTCTTCCCTAATTCCTGCAAAAGACTTGGTGGGGAATATAACTGAGAGAAGCTTGGACTTAGAGACACAAGTCATATTTGAAGGGGTGGCTAACATACAGAAAACGAGGGGATTAAATATAAAGCTATAAATACGTGAGCAGAAAAAAATTCCAACTCCCTCTTCCTCTGGCAGAAGATTTTAGGAGTAGCCTCTGGGGAAACTGGCCAATCCAAGAAAAGATACCTTATCAGGCCAATGCCCGAAATCCTCCAAAGAAGCCCCCCACCAGATTACTCTACTGTGAAGCCCACGTTCTAACAACACACACCAACTGGCTTTTCAGTGTCTCATTCTTCTACAGGAATAGGCAATCAAAAATCACCAGGCATTGAGGAAATATTTTAAGACAAAAAGCAAAATGACAACAATAGAATGCCCATAGCAAGAATGCTAGAGGTAAGAGAGCAGGTGCAAAGATTAGGAAAACATTCCAAGAAAGCTAATAAATGTACATACTGAAGATGAGAAGATATTCTTGTCTACTTTAATAAAAATAAGAACATACAAAACAGAGCTTTTGACAACACAAAATAAAAAATTCTGTCGCAGTTCCTACCAAATTGTCCTGCCATCCATATGCCTTCCTACTCTCTCTCCTTCCCAAATGCACTCAATACATAAATGTTTTCTGCCTGTGGCAAACAAATGAAATTCTGCCTACAAATGAAGTCTGAGCTGTTGTATATTGAGGTATATTATTTTTGTGTCTGGTCCTGTGTTTCCTGGTAAATAACCAGAAAGGTGGTTTAGCAAGTTAACTAGTTAGGTCAGAAGAATTAATGGTTTCCAAGTCAGGGAGGGAGAGGGTAGGAGCATTCTAGTTAAGTTATGAAAAGTACAATGACAAGTACGTGACAGAATAAAGACGCCTGTGAGAAGGAATTAAATTTTACAGTATGCCTGGGCTCATCCTGTAATATTGAAGAAAGAAGACCAAAATCCATTTGTGTGAGTGTGCATTTCAGATGAAACGAACATAAGCTCGGCACTGGGAGGCTACCAGTTTCCTGGGGCAGAATGTGTGGGGTGTGAAAAATGAATGAATCAGAGTCAGTTTTCAAACAATGTACTTGAAAGTTACTGATGAGCATGAGAAGGTTGACTACAGAGGGTTTGAAATGATGTGGAAAACGATTGTTTTCTGAGGCTCAGTGACAAGGGAGAAAGGATTATAATCTTAAAAATATAGAAATAAAGTTGCAAGTTTATTTTACAACACCAGGGAGCACCAATGTCTCCAAATCTATCCCACATCCCGTATCACTAACAAAGATATGTTCTCTGCAATTTTACATTATTAATGTTTCTCAGATAATGGGGTTCCTTACTTTCCCTGTTCTGACACTTATTCCAAGTCTTTTTGTACCTTCTGATATTTTCTGGATGGGCTCATGCTATGGTCAAACTGATCCCATAACCCCAGATAAGAGAAGTTTGAAGGAGAAAAAAAATAGAAGGATTGGAAGATAAAGTTGGGGAAATTTCTCTGAAAGTAGGACAAAAAGAGAGACAAAAAGAAAGAAAAATATTTTATTTATTTTCTAATATTTATTTATTTTTGAGAGAGAGAGACATAGAGTGTGAGCAGGGGAGGAACAGAGAGAGAAAGAGAGAGAGACAGAGAGAGAGACCAACAGAATCCAAAGCAGGCTCCAGGCTCTGAGCTGTCAGCACAGAGCCCTATGCGGGGCTTGAACCCATGAACCATGAAATCATGACCTGAGCTGAAGTCAGATGCTCAACCAACTGAGCCACCTAGGTGCCTCAGAAAAAGAAACATTTTAGAGTCTCAATCCAAAAGGTATAATAATTAGCTAATGGCAGTTCCATAAGGAAAGATTAGAGGGGAATAAATTATTTAAATTGTCCAAAAATATTTCCTATAAATTTTTTTTAACTTTAGGTGTCAGAATTTATTTTCTTTTCTTTTTTTTTTTTTTGGCATGCTAGAGATTTTTTTTTTTTTTACAAATAGTTTGTTGTCAAATTGGTTTCCATATAACACCAAGTGCTCATCCCCACAAGTGCCCTCTATATTTCCTATAATTGAAGGATATAAATTTTCAACCTGAAAAGGTTCAAGGGTGTTGAATATAATAAATAAGATTATTATTAAATAATACCAGTGTGCTCCCTGGGCACACTATTATGTGATTTTAGAGAACTGGGGAAAGAAGATACGCAAATTTATCAGGGGAGGGAGGGGAAAGAACATGACACATATAATAAAGAATCATAATGGCACAGGACCTGCTGATAATAACACTTAAAACCAGAAGATGAAAAGATCTGTCTTCAAAATTCTTAGGGAAAGTTATTTCCTGCCTAGAATTCTATATCCAGCAAACTATTCTCAGAAATGACAGAAGTCTAAAGAAATTCTCAGTCATGTAAGATTTCAAAACTTTTCCTCCCCATACATCTTTTCTCAGGAAGCCATAGGAGGGTTTACCTAAAATAAAAGTAAATGAAGAGAGGTTATGGGACCGAGGAAACAGGTGGTCTTACTCAAGAATGAGGTGATGGGAGGGGAGCCTAGGTGGTTCAGTTGGTTAAGTGTCTGGCTCTTGATTTCGGCTTGGGTCATAATCTCATGGTTCATGAGTTCAAGGCTCATATTGGGCTCTGCATTGACAGTGTGGAGCCTGCTTGGGATTCTCTCTCTCTGCCTTCCCCTGCTCTCTGTCTCTCTCAAAATACTTAAAAAAGAAAAAAAAAGAAAAAAAAGGATGAAGTGAAGTGATGGAAATCTCCAGGATGATGAGGAAGGGAAATCCCAGGATAACTGAAAATGGTGTAGCCATGGTAAGTGGCCAGCCCTGACTGAAAGAAGGAAATGAGGTTCCAAGAGGAATGTCTTTAGGAAAATCGTGATGCTACTATACTCTCTGACATACCCTCTGGCAGAGTTTGCGGGTGAATTAGCGATGTGTATACAGGAAGACAGACAGACACAGAGACAGAGAGAGCTTAGTAGCTATTAGCTCTGGGGAAAAGAAAACTTATGCATGAAAGGAAATATATTGATATTATTTATAATATAATTGCATGACTCACCCCAGAACGCTGTTTACAAAGCCATATCAATGTAAATGCTAAATGCTGACCTAAACCAAAAGTAGAGATAGGTTATGGGAGGAGATAAAAAGATGTGGGAGAGGTGATATAGGCAATAGGACACAGGTGTAAGAGAATTGGATCCTCATATTTCATGGCAGAAACTAGAGTTACAAATTTAAACAAATCGCAATAAGACATATTACTTTAAAAGACAAAGGCAAGGGGCGCCTGAGTGGTTAGGTGTCCAACTTCGGCTCAGATCCTGATCTCATGGTTCATGAGTTGGAGCCCTGCATCCCGCTCTGTGTTGACAGCTTGGGCCCTGGAGGCTGCTTCGAATTCTCTTTCTCCCTCTCTCTTGCCACTCCCTTTCTTACACTCTGTCTCCCTCAAAATAAATAAACATTAAAAATTTTTTAATATAAAAAATAAAGTTAAAAAATAAAAAGGAGGAAAAATGTAGCACAGAGGCACAATAATAAAAAGTACTGAAACTGTATTTGAAAACATCACAGGACCAGAAGAGTCTAGAAATTGGTTCACCAGGAATCCCACTTCTCATAGTTTATTCTAAATTTCTAATCATAAAAGTGAGCAGGATTGTCTCTTCCTGTATTGTTCAGAATAATTTGGAAAGAATCTAAGAGTCCATAAATAAGAGGATGGGGAAAAGGTAAACTTAGTTTAGACACATATACACAATGATGTTTATTTACCCTGAAGCCAATAAAGTGATGATACTGACCTATGTTTATTGTTTTTGTGAAACAATGTCTATTATATGTTGTATAGAAAAAGTGAGTTGCTGATCATTATGGTGGTATGATACCATCTCTTTCTCTCACTCTATCTACACACACACACACACACACACACACACACACACACACACACCTCATGTATCTGTTATGTGTATATGTGTTGTTATGTGTATATGTGTCTGTGTTTATGTGCCTGTATGTACCTAAATGCATAAAGAGATATCTACCAAACGATAGATATCTACCTGTGGATTTCTATCAAAATTTTAGTGGTTTTTATTTCCAGCCATTCATCTCTATGTGGCCATAGCTCCCTGCATATACTAAATGTCTGTGGTCCTTGAGAACAGGGACTGTGTCTAGTTCATAGCATCCCTAGTATTTCCTCAGTACTTGGTTTACAATGAAAATTCAAGACTTTTGTTGAGTAATCATTTTAAATGTATACAAGTAGTCAATAATTTGTCAGCCCCAAGACAACCAACCTACTAGGTTAGAGCAGTGTCTTTCAGTGGAAATATGAGTCACTAACGTGAACTACATGTGTAATTTTAAATATTCTAGTCACATTAAAGGAAAAGAAACAAGTGAAATTAATGCTAATAATATATTTCATTTAATCCAATATATACAAAACATTACTCGATATAAAATTATGAATAAAATATTTTACTTTAAATTTAAATTTTACCTTATCATATTAAATATTCAGAATCTGATGTGTATTTATACTTATAGTACAGCTCAGTTCAAACTAGCCACGTGTCACGTTCCCACTAGCTACATGTGACTAGCAGCTACTATATCCAAAAGATAGGTTAGAATATCCAGTTTTGTGGATCTCCTGGTCTGGGCCTCAGTTGTCCCTACATGATTTGAGTCTTATAAAAACATGAGCCCAGCTTCTCCCTTGGAACATGTTTTTATACTATACCTGCAAACTTTGCAAAACTTATTTAGGTTAAAGATCGTGACACTCATTTGAATGAGTATCATGGTAGAATCTGGCAGAATCAAACATTATGATGTCAGAGTCTTATTGGCCCTTATCAGAGTAGTTAAAATTCTTCGCATCATTAATTTTACTTGATTTACCAGTTTGAGTTGACAAAGAGAGAAAACTAAGATTGTTTAATATAATACAATATAATTTTTTAAATTGCCATTTCATCTGATCTCCTTGAGTTCTCTTCCCAAGATAAGCTTTTTTCCAAGTAATTTATAAGATTTGTTTATGTTTTTTTTTTCTTATGAGCAATTCTCATAAATAATTGGAGCAGCTCACTTACCAACTTATTTAGAAAAGACACCCTGAGTCATTTGGTACATCTCAAAATTGCATGAGAGCAGATGACCACAAAGCAGAAATGCTGTTATTCAAGAACAAAGTAGAATTGACTTCTACATTACTTTGTCTAGAAACTCTTCATATAGTGCCTCTAGGTCTACTCTACATATGCACCTAGGAAATTATTTCAATGAAACGACATTTTGAACTTAGTAATGCATTCATGCATGCAATTTTTGGCAATTATGCATTCATTTAAAAATGTATACCCTGCGGTATTTTGATATTGTGTCCTGAAAGAGGAAAATACATAGGATCATAATTAGGTATAGTTTGCCACATATTTATTCATGAATTAAATGTAAATTTTCTACCCTAAGAAAATACCAGAACATTCCCGTCAGGTTGGTTTAGGATTCTACTTCAAATTTCCAGCTAAGTGCTGGATTTATTAATATCTCTTACGCATGCAGAATCTCTTTGTAATCAGGTCACATAAGTATGTTAGTGGAGCTCAAAAAATTGCAAATTTGGTTGCTGTTCCCAAACCCATTTTGAGGTAAATTTACATATGTGTGTGTATCCTTATAAGACAAGCATTTAGTCCATTTGTATTTGCTCCAAATTTCCAGATCAAGTGAATAATGTCACCTGCCTATAAGAGATGGGAGGTGAAAATAACTTAAACAAACTTTAAAACCCAATTCCAATTTCTTTCACACTGTGTTCAATTAAATGCCCAATTAATTTAAATGGATAGACTGTAAATAAAGCAGTGCACATGATTATCATCTAATTAGCACTGGCCAGCATTATAATGTGCTCATTAGTGAGTTGTGTGGTATCCTAAGGCTCATAATGAGTAATCAAGATACACGTGATTGGCATGTAGCTGTCTGCATGCAACTATTCAACCCAATAAATCAGCACCAGGACAGAAAGCACAGTAGAAAAAGGAAGAAGAATATATAGCTGGTGAATTTTCAGTTCCATCCTTTGTATAATTCAGGTACACGTCCTACTCTCAGACACAAAAAAATAAATTGAAGAACAACAGCATGGCTGGAGATAGAAAGGGAAATGTTCCCCTAAGGTGACCCAGACAAATGCCAAAAATTATTTTGAATGATTACAGGAAAGAAAGAAACTACTCTGAATTTACTTGTTGAGGGTACACATTTCTAATATATCAAGAATGGAATCAAACTAAAGGATGTGCAATGTCTTAATAGAATTTCTTGGAAGATGAAAATTCAATTAATCACTTAAGTGTATGCTAGGATAACATTCACAAAGCATTTTATAATTTAGAAAGTAGTGTGCCCTCACAAGTTTTGTATGTTACTGTGGAGCCAGTTAGCAGGTAAGTTGCCTTTACTGTTATATATGTGAGAAGTCACCGTGGCAGCTATCAGGCTGGCTTACTTGATGCCCAATTTTACATTCTTTTCCCTTGCTTGCCTCTGTTACAGAAGTTGGAAAGTAGAGTCTCTCCCTTCCCAGACTCCCTTGAGGCTAGGAGAGGCCATGACACTGTTCTGATCAATGAAATACAGACATAAGTGTCTTTGGAGGCTGTTTTTTCTAGAATAAAGGCTGGGTTGAATAAAGGCTGTTTTCCTTCCTCATTTCTTCTTTCCCAGAGGCATAGTAGCCATGCTGTGGTCATCTAGGCAGAAGCCATACACCACAGATGGCAGAACAAGAAGATAGACTGAGCCTGATTCCTGGACATTCTTGAGAGCTCCTCCAGCCTGGGCCGCCTACCTCCAGCTGTCCTGTTACATGTGAAGAAGACACCTCTCATTGTTTAATCCACTGAAGTATTTTTTTTTTGTAGTCATAGATGTTGCTCTTAATTATCGATGAACACAATCTTTAAATTTTTTTTAATGTTTATTTATATATGAGAGAGAGCGAGAGCGAGAGCGAGAGAGAAAGAGAGAGAGAGAGACAGAACTTGAGCCGGGGAGGGGCAGAGATAGAAACAAAATCTGAAGCAGGCTCCAGGCTCCCAGCTGTCAGCAGAGAGCCTGACATAGTGCTGGACGGAACTCACGAAAGGCGAGATCATGACCTTAGCCAAAATCAGATGCCCAGCTGACTGAGCCGCCCAGTCTCCCCGATGAACACAATCTTAAGAGATAGATATTGTTGCTATAGATATTTTTGTTAACAAAAAATACTGAAACATAAGTATAAATAATGCCATGTTGAAGTATTGATGTGTACTTAAATGACCTTAAAATATGACCTTGATATCTAGAGGTATTCCAAAAACATCACCTGAAGAAAGAATTAATCACAGTCTCCTTTCAGATGTCACTGCTATGAAAAGGAGATAACACTGAACAGAAATCCTTGTAGCTCATTCTAGTGGTTTTCCAGGAATATTGCAGGTACCCTGCTTTATTATAATTCAAGTGAAGCAGGCTTTTACTTAGAGATGTGGCATTTTGTGGGCCACAATTTCTCATCCTCTCACGTGATGAAATTGTTGTTAGCCTGGGAATGACCTGGATCTATTGGCAGAATAAAGCCAGAGTTGATAACAAAGTGATTCAAGTGGAGGATGAATTTGAAATAGGATGGGTTAGAAGAGATGGGGAATAATGTTACCGTCTAATTTGTAGCGAGATAGAGTCTCCATCCAAGTCTTCCAAGCCCACAGGCCAATGGCATCCACTGGTGTCTACCCACCCAGAGCTGCAACAGGAGAGCCTGGAGCCTTGGGATTCCTCTGGCAGGGGAAGTTCTATGTTGAACACAGCTTTGGATCTCTAGCACATAAAGGCACTTAATAAGTGTTTTTCAGGTGGGTGGGCAGGGGGGTTCAAGAGAAAATAAAAGCATGAATAGAAGGGGTCCTATTTGAACTTGTGGCAATCTTAGAAGCTGTTTGGAACGGGATCTCTAACTTTCATTTAGCATGGTAGTCCTCAGAAATCTTGGTGCCACGTAATTTGGTGTTAGATTTGTGTCACATTCAAGAAGCACATTTCAACATCCACAAAGAGTTAAAAGGCAAGTTTTGTCTTTATATCTTTGAGAGAGCCATAATTAGTCCTCAACAAACCTACTAAAATGCTATTTCAAGCTTCTAGTCATTTTCCCCCCCACAGCACAGTTGGTTAAGCACCTCCAATCCCTCTCCCACGAAGCTAACTTCCCTCCTCCTTCCCTTCTTCTCACTCAGCATGTTATTACGCATATCCCCTTCGTATCTCTTCTGGCAAGAAAAATTTCCTCATTAGGATATTGAGGAAGGAGAAATGGAACTGGTAATTTCATTATAGGATCTCTTCTGTAAGACGGGTGAGCAGGAAGTCTGAATATTCTCATGTTAATAATTTTGCCCAGTAACATCAGTTTAATTATTTCATGCCTCCAGGATCTCTCTTTTCATAGCTATAAAAATTGGATTCTAATTGGAGTAGATTGTTTTAAAGATCGAAATGTATTACGTAAATCTAAATTTGTGTATTAAAGCAGCAAATTAAAAAATGCAGTAATTTTTAGAATTTCCAGCCTTGTTCATTGCATATAAGTAAAATTTAATATGCTCTGGCTCTTCTCCCAATTTGATTGAATGAGACCCTGAGAGTTGCAGAATGTCAGGACTGCAATCCGTGAACCTTCCATTGTAAGCCCATTTTAAGCCCCTCATTTGAGAAATTACTCAACTGGCACCTCCAATATTCACTGGCCTCCTGGCACCACGGTGGTTCGATGTGGAGACTCACTAGACTAGACTAGAATGCAGGTCCAGTGACTCCAGTCAAGGGAGCGAGCTGCCAAACTCCTCAGTCTTTTGTACATCTCTGTCTTTGAATTTGCTGGCACCTACCCCGAGGTATTCTGACACCCTTCGGGAGCCACCTAGGGTTGTGTGGCCTTGCCTCTCAATCTGTCAGCATTTCAGTGCTAAAAGAATAAGGTGTAGAATAAAATCTCACAAACTCAGGCAGGAACATTTACTTTCCCTTTGTTAAGTCAATGCAATCTTCATGTGGAAAGATAGCAACACCTCTACAATTTCTTTCATTCAAAGAATCGTAAAAAGGCAGAGTTTGGAATGATTCTGTAGAAAAATAAATCTCAAGGCCCAGATGCTTTTAATGTGGAATTATTGAGCTTGAGGGCAAGGGCTGTGTCTACGGCAGGCAGTGATATCTAAATACAATGACTACCTTTAGAAAGCCCTTCCATTAATGGCAGAATGTGTGAATGAGGAGGACAATCTGGCCACTATTGTTCATAAGACACATGGTGAATCCAGGGAAAAGTCAGAGTGTAATTGTCCCAGCTGATGTGCGAGGGCAGATGATAGCTAGAGGAGGAAAGGGGCTCTTCGTCTTAATGAGTTCTGGCTGTGTTTTCCAGGCACACATAGGGCCTGCTGCTCCCGCAAGGCTGTGCAGATTGTCCAACGGAAGTGCTCTCTGCTCTCACCTGAGCCAGCACTGGCAAAGGGCCGATGCTCCTCTCCGTGGGCCCCACTCTGTGCCCCAAACCCCACTCTGCAGGACGACGCTGCCGCCCTTCGGTCATTACCACCCTGGTCCTGGCAGCTCCTTCAGAGCCCAGTGTTCTTCAGGGAGATATCACAGTTTCGGAGCTGAAGACAGATTCTGTTCAGTGTATCACATAACAGAATGTTAGAAGAAAAGAAACGGTTCTAAGAAATTTAGAAATTCAAAAAGCAAATAATTAATCGGCTTTACTCTAACCTTTATAACCTCAGTCTTTGAATGTTCTCCCTCCTTGAGAGCAATCACTTTGGTGCTGCCAAAAGAAATGCAGTGTAATTCTTCCCAAGTCATTACTGTGATCTCCATCAACGACGAGCAAAGATAGTAATTAGGACTCCACACCAAACCCGCCTCATTTCTGACACAGACTGTACTTGTCCTTTGGAGAGCTAAAGAGAAACACTTCTAATTCCTAGAATTTTCCCACAAGTTGCTGTCATTTGGCAAAAGCTTCCGAGATTATTGCTTCTTATGGGCCTGCTACTAATAATTCTTTTTTTTAAATGTTTTATTTATTTCTGAGAGAGAGAGAGAGAGAGAGAGAGAGACAGCATGAGCAGAGGAGGGTCAGAGAGAGAGGGAGACACAGAATCTGAAGCAGGCTCCAGGCTCTGAGCTAGCTGTCAGCACAGAGCCCGACGCGGGGCTCCAACCCACTAACCATGAGATCATGACCTGAGCTGAAGTCGGACGCTTAATCGACTGAGCCACCCAGGCGCCCCTAATAATTCTTTTTAAGGAAAAAAAAAAGTCTTTTTTTTTTTTTTTAAATAACAAGGGGCACCACATGATCTTCAGTGTGAAGTCACCATCAGAAAGCATTCAAGGTAACAAGGAGAGGAAAATTTTAAAACACTACCTTAGTTTTTTGGCAGCATTGAGCTCCACGTATTCATCCAGAAAGCGATTTGCAATTTCCAGAGTGGCCATGGCAGTCATTCAATGAGGACAAAGTCCACAGGTGCAGTTGGGCACCTGGGATCCTTTCGGGAACGGATTCAGAATATACACAGACCTACTGGTGTCCAACACACAGGTGTGGTAGCCCCAAATGAGCAGAAAAACATGGTCAGAAAGTCATCCAAACTTCCAGAATGAGACCATGAATATTGGGTAAAACTCTACCCAGACTTGTGGCTCCTAGAGGGTTCCAGGAAACCAGGCAGGAGGAGGGAACGAGACCTCCTGATTTGAGGCAACTGAGAGCTAAGTGTTTAGAGATCTCGGCCAGGGTGACTAGAGCTTGCAGGCCAGAGGGAGAGAGAAGGATTATGCACAGAGAGGGCATCTTAGGTCTGCGGACGGTCCCCTGGGACGTGCAGCAGAGCTACTGTGAACTTTTATAGTCTCTCGAGTTCTTCCAGCCCCAGAAATGTTTAGTGTTAGTTACCACACAAGTTAATTTTTTTTTTTTAATGTGTAAAGTTCACAATGGGAATTTCCCTATCACTATACATGTCTTATACACTGTTAACAGTAACTATTATTGTTTTCATCTGGAAAATAACATCTATGTTATTAACATCCATAATCTCAAGTGAAATCAAGGATCTCTGTGCTAAAGTAAGCATACCTTGTGCATGTTATGTGAGCAAATCATTGATGCTTCACGTTCTTCATGTTAAATAAAGCAAATAATACCATTCATGTTGTCTTAACACGGGATTGTGGTACAGATGACAGTATAAGAAATACCTCCCTCCTCCCCCAGGGAAATGCACCACAGGGCTTGATCTGTGCTGTCAATACAGTAGCCACTAGACACACACATGACTATGTAAATTTAAATTAATGAAAAGTAAATACAGGGTGCCTGGGTGGCTCAGTTGGTTAAGTGGCCAACTTTGGCTCAGGTTGTGATCTTGATCAAGGTCTGTGGGTTCAAGCTCCATGTCAGGCTCTGTGCTGACAGCTCAGTGCCTGGAGCCTGCTTCAGATTCTATGTCTCCTTCTCTCTCCGCCCCTCCACAGCTCGTGCTCTGTGTCTCTCTCAAAAATAAATACATGTTTAAAAAAAGTAAATATAATTTTGAAATGCAGTTCCTCGCTTGCATTAGCTGTGCTTCAAAAGCGCAAAAGCCACATGTGGCTAGTGGCTACCAGATTGTATAAAACAGATATAGAACATTTCCATTGTTGTAAAAATCTCAGTTGAAGAATGCTAGAATATATCGTTTTACAATACTTAAGAAATGAGTCACATTTTAAAACCAAGTCTTTGACTTCTTCTTGTACCAAGGTTTTTTTGTTTATGTATGTACCAATTTGATCTCGAATTTATTTACAGATTGTGAATAAATATAAAGCATTTACAGATATAACTTTCAAGGGCATCTTGTAATGCATTTTTAAAAATATGCCTTCTGTTATACTGAAATAGATCTAGAGAAGGCCCAATTTAACCTAATGCAGATGTCCAATCAATAGGTTGTCAGAGAAAAGGGATTCAACACTCATCTTGAGAGCTGGTTTCAGCAATAATAAATTACTTGGCTTCTCTTTTCAAATGTATGTTTGATTGGGCAGTCTCTCAAGTCACTTGTCTGGATTTTCTCATCCTGAGAGCTCATAATATTGACATTTTTCTCCTGAATATGTAGATGTGTAGACATTTTGAATATATGGATATAGTAACAGTGAGTGAAATGAGCTCAATTCCACTTACGTTTAGCAAATAAATTGGAAGCAGAAGAGTCTTTTCCATCATTATTAAAGGGAGGCATTTTCTCCAAGGCTGTGAGAAGCTGTTCCTCTTGCTGCCTAAGCAGTTTCCATTGCAGAAGCAATTTGCCACCATATGGATCCCTCTAGGAGACTTCAACTAGAGTAAAAAGGGAAATCTCATCACATGGGGACTTTCAGGCTTTATGGCAATAGGAGTGGATTTGTTGGGGATTAATTATAGAAAATGAACCCACACCTCATCCTATTCCCCTTCTAAGGATCATATGTCACCCAACAGATAGCGCTCACTATGGGTGCCTGGAGAGAGCTTCTCTCTGGGAACCAAGGAGGGATGTATGATGGAGCCAGCATTGGAGCAGGAGCTGCTGGCTGTTAACGCCCCAGTTTTTCCCAGGCTTGGTGGGAAGCAGTCTGAGACCATGTTGGGACAGAAGATTCCCCCAAATTGACATTATTAATCTCAAATGAAACTCTGATGAACGGGACCTGCAGAGCAGTGAGCTCTTAGGCAAGTGCAAAAGAGTATTGGATGAGACAAGCGTATCGAAAAGTGTCAAAGGACTGAAGTGGACTTCTAAGGACAACACTGAGGCAGGGGTCTTGAACCAACAACAAAAAGTCATTACCTTAAGAACCATTCTTTTCTCTTTCACCCCAAAGTTCCCATCAACACGAGACAAATTTTATTCTTATGATCTTTCTTCATCCCTCAGCTTCTTGCTTAGGAATCACCTGACCACTGAAACCAAGTTCAATTACCTTTAAAAACAAAGCTGTGGGGCACCGAGGTGGCTCACTTCGTTAAGCATCTGACTTTGGCTCAGGTCATGATCTCATGGTTCATGAGTTCAAGCCTGGCGTCTGGCTCTGTGCTGACAGCTCAGAGCCTGGAGCCTACTTCAGATTTGTGTCTCCCTCTCTCTCTCTGCCTCTTCCCTGCTTATGCTCTGTCTCTGTCTCTCTCTCTCTCTCTGTCTCAAAAATAAATAAACATTGAAAAACCCCACAAAGCCATTATGTGTGTTTTGTAAAAGCAAGAGCATATACTCTATAAATACATTTAGAAAGGAAACAATGATTTCCTTTTGAGGAAAATCTTTGATTTATTGAGGTTTTGTTACCCTCAACTAATGTTTTGCCAAATAGTACTTACTTGAACTGTTATGTTTTCATAAATATTTATGGATGGTTTAATATATCGTCATCTAAAATAATTCACGTATTTACATTCTTGAGTAGAGTTACATAAAACATTGTAGTAGACCACAGGCAACTAAGATGTGTAGCAAAATCTGACTCAAAATGTACATGATTAAAATGACATAATTATCAATTTAAAGTCCAGAATTACTAGACTCAATGAAAAGAAAAAAGAAAAAAACTCTTATTGAGAAATCTAAGTATAATATTAATATTCTTTCAATAATAATTTTCTAGAGGCTCCTGGATGACTCAGTCAGTTAAGCAGCCAACTTTGGCTCAAGTCACGATCTCATGGTTCATGAGTTTGAGCCCTGCATTGGGCTCTGGGCTGAGAGCTCAGAGCCTGGAGCCTGCTTTGGATTCTGTCTCTCTCTCTCTCTCTCTCTCTCTCTCTCTCTCTCTGCCCTCCCCTGCTCACACTCTGTCTCTCAAAAATAAATAAATGTTAAAGTAATAATAGTAATTAAAAAAAATAAAATAAATCAATAATAATAATTTTCAAAAGTAAAGCTGTAGATTTTTCACCACAGCTCAGTGTTCATAGAGATTAACCCAAATAGATAGAAGCAATTAATAGTTTTCTTGGGTTGGAGCATGACCTTGAGGAAAGGACTTGATTTTCTTGATTTTGAAAGGCTGGTAAATAATGTTCTGAGCAGAGCATCTTCATCAGCATTTATTGACACTGGAAAGCACTACTGCAAAACATATCAGTTATTAAGCAGAGGTTCAAGTCCAGACAGTAACCTGACCAATTTTCTTGGCATATGTAGCCATATCTAGAGTCATTGCTGGCCCCATCAACACCCTGCATGGTGTGAGTCAAACAGGCTGTGGCATTTTAATGACATTCCTGGAAAAACAGATGCCTTACATGGCAATCATCACGGAAGCATTCACTCTTACAGATTTTTACTTCTTAAAAATGAAGAAACAACAAAGTGTAATGGAAATATATGTCAGAAGATGTGGGTTCTAATTCCTGTTCTGACAGTGGTGTGACGACAGCAAGTGCTTTCTGCTGAATGAACTTCCTTTTCCTTATCTGAAAACTGAAGGGATTGGATCTGATGAGAGCTCCCACTAAAATGCACACAGGAGCCATAAGCAGCCTGGCCTTCTTATAGTAACTGATACTGAGGCTCCTGTTGGGGTGCTAAAGACTGTGAAAAAATAGAGAATGCTGCTTCTTACTAGGGACAATCAGTCAACAACAGTAGGTTGTTTCCAGGAGGGAATGCAGGCCCCGAGGTGCCACATAGTCAGGTTTTTCAAGAAAATACAAACATTCAGACTTTCATGTCAAATATTCTGGTTTTCAAATGCTGGCAACTAATTTAAATTGGGGTAGGGGAGACCACTGTGAAGGCCACGCTAAACATAGGTACAGTGCAATGGGGCCAGCGACTGCTATTTTGTGACCTCTGCTTGGAAGCCTCCAGTCTCCCCCTGCCTGTGGTTCTGCTGGAGGATAGAGCAGGAGGGACAGGCTGGGACCACAGAGAGCTAACCCCCTGTACAACTCTAATTCATCTTCTTTACACTTTGTTTCATTAACATATGAATACAGTAGGGAATCAGAGCAACCACAGTCAGGGGGATGGATGCACTTTTACAGAAAGACAGCACGTAAAATAAATGCTCTGCATGAGTGGGGATCTTGATGAAATGGTAGAGCTGCAGTGTGATCAGCGAGACCACAGCACAAAGCAGCCGAAAGCTCAACTTGTAGCCGTTTTCCCCCCGGCAGCTCCTAAGGAACATCTCTGAGTTGACTGCAAAGCCCAAGCCAAAGAGCACCCCAAGGTTTCTCATGAGTCCAGCAAAAGGTGTGGTGTCAATGTGGATCCAGTCCGGGTTGGCACACCGCTTCTTGGCTATGGGCACAGACCACAGCAGGTCAATGTCAAGCAGTCTGAGAAGCAGGTAAAAGCCCAGGGCAAACAGAAAGAGGAAGAGGTTGGTCTTCAGGTATGTGCTCAGACTGGCTGTTTGGATGCCTGGAGTGTGCTCAAAGGCCTCTGCCACAAGCATGCCTGAGGATCAGAAAAAGACACTGAAGATGACCATGAGCCCTCGAGCCCCTCAGGAATCATTCCTCTCTGCATTAAAAAATTTACCATTGTCTTCACGATAAAAGTCTTTAGACATCTAGATTCTATCCATTTTCCAAAAGCCCCTTTCTTAGGCAATAAATAAAAACACACACTTGCCCCCATGGTCTTTCACCCATCCCTGTTAGCACAGGGGGATCACTCAGGAATCTGTGGCACTGGGAGACAAATACTTTGCAGGCAGAGCACTGATTTTGGGTGCTTGCAATGAATATTTCAATTGCCATAGCCAATTAACTAGAGAGCCTTTGAAAGGCACGTGGGGCGGAGTGGTGGAAACTCAGTCATGGTGAACGCTGTTTTAGGAATACAAAGCAGTGGCATAGTGTGCAGGCTGGGGGGCCATCATGAAGTCCCCCGAACCAAGACATGAGCAGACTGTCTGAGGTGAAGTCTTGGTAGTTAGATGTGGCTCTGGCCACGCTTTATAGAAACCCCATCCCCCTGAGAGGCTATGTGTTAATGCCATTGAATGAGACTGTTCCACTGTGTACGTGGAGGATTTGAGAGGTGTGTTGAACTGCTTATGTTCCCAGGGTAGCATTTCCTATCAGTGGCTTGACAGAATTACCTGAGACTGGGGTCCTGCGTACCAGGGAAAATTTAACAGCATAAAACAAATGACACTAAAGCTTTCCAATGACACAACTAAAGGTAAGTGATCATATTTACCACCAATTACTCCAAGAATAGCTTGATGAGGAAAATGTGTCGCTATGAATACTCTGGAGATGCAGACACTGATTTGAATCAACCAAAAAAGACTCCAAAGAAATGACCAGGTCAGTCTACGATGGAAGAATAGATATAAGTGTAAAAAGTAGAGAAATTGTATCACTCATAAAATCAGGGGGGTGACACCAGATGATCTTTCTCTGAAAAATCTTCTGTGATATAACATTTTGATTCTAGAGTCTTTTTTCCCCCAAAATATTTCCATGTGCTTCGTAGGATTTGAAAAGTTTTAACAGAGGTTCCTGCATTAAGCAATGCATTAAATTTGACCAGTGCAAAATCCTGAGATTTTAATAAATGCTATAAAGGGAAGATGATTTGATATCCTAATAATTATTTTAAAGGAGTAGGGTAAATTCAAGTTTGGGGGAATTATTAATATCCAGAAAGACCTAGAAGGGATCCTATACATTTTTAATCTCTGTTGTATGTGCTTCATCTTTATCCTCTCAACATTTTTTGTTTGAAGAAAATTCACTGGAGAGTCCACTGCCACTCTGATGAAAATCACACAAGCATTTCATCAAGGGCTAATTTTCATTCGGTTCAATTTCACAGACTCTAAGAGTCCTCATTCCTTTCCTTGTTTTTTGACATACAGAAAATAAGAGACAGGGAATTTACCTAAACATTATATACTTTAAATTAGAAGTAGCAGAGTGCAAAAAGCTTACAAAAATATTGAAGTCCAAGTTCATCATTTTAATAAAAATTAGCAATATTCAGTTATAGGAATCCTTGGGGTTTTGTTCCTGATAACTGGACCACATTGGTTTTGGAAAAACCTAAAGAATAGAAAGAAATGAGACTTTCCAAGAGGAAGTAAGCAGGAGTTATCCATAGGGAAGAAGAATAAATAGGGATTTGGTAATATTAGGATAAAGGGAAGACACACAATAAATATCAATGAACAAAGGAACTGTTACAGTTATAAAAATCTAACGGGAATCATAGAATTGTTTTTGAAAGAAAGAAATGTTTTTTAAGGTTTAGAAATTTGAGGAAGAAATGAACTACAGAGAAAAGGTGAGGGTTGCTAAGATTCCTATTTTGAAAACTTGTCCGTGGATAGAAAATGTTAATTTCTTTACATTACAACCTTTTACTGTTGTTGTTGTTATTTGGGGTTGGATAATAAACACCTGAAGGCATACAAGTTGCCATCTCATTAGAATAAACTTTGAAAATACCCAAATCTCTTTGGTGGTTTGTTTCTTTATTATCCAATACTACTCTAAAAAGTGGAGTATGCAATAGATCTTGGAATTATTTTATTTTATTTTGTTAATTTTTCAATGTTTGTTTATTTAATTTAAGATAAACAGCATGGGTGGAGTGGCAGAGAGAGAGAGAAAGAGAGAATCCCAAGCAGGTTCCACACTGTCAGCATAGAGCCTAATGTCAGCTCGAACACACGAAGTTGAGTTCATGACCTGAGCCGAAACCAAGAGTCAGATGTTCAACTGACTGAGCCACCCAGGCACCCTAGAAATTTTTTATTTTAGAAGAACTTTTATATAATGGTATAGGTTATAGTATTTTTAAAGCAATTAACTGATAAATCTTATCTCAGTAGCCTAATAATTTATGATTAAAGTGATGCTCAGGATTGTTTTAATGATAGTGAAAGTATTTCAAGAGAGAAGGAAACATCCCAATTCCTATAAGAATTGTGAATAATCTTTAAGTTGTAGCCCTCTCTAAACATTATGATTCTATTAACATTAAATCTAACATTCATATTTCAGTTTGCCTTTAGAGTGTTTTTAACTAAAATGGTTAAATAGTTTTTAAAGCTAGAATATATGCTATTGATGTCAAAAATGTTGGCTATTCAAAGAAGGAGACATAATTTTTCTGAATTGATACATTCAAAGGGAAAGATGATTCTCAAAACTTCTTGTTAATCTTAAGGCAAGGGAATGTGCATGCAAAAATACTTCCTTACATAATTTTAGATAGCTTATTTATGAGCTACCAAAGTGATTATTGTATTATGGAAACCCAAAAGCACTTCCAGCAAGCCATTAATCAATTAAACATTTCCAACCAACGTGGCAATATCTCTGAGCTAATGAGGATATTATCTTAAAGCAAAATATTAACCTTCTATTCATTGCTATTTTGGCTATGATAGAATAGAATAAGCACATTTCACCAACTAAAAAATACCAAATGAAATTTTTTAAAAAGTCTTTCTGTATTCAACACTTTCTGTATTCACATTGCAGTGGTACAGACAATGGAGAAAGCTGACCTGTGCAGCGTGGTAGACGACTTATTCATCCAACTGACAGTGTGGCTCAGGGCAGCCGTTACCATGACATACCAGACACACGATGAGCCCATTGCATGGCCAGATGGACTTCCTGCAACAACAAAGTGCTGATCCATTTGAAAGGTGGTTAATAGCGTATCAGTATCAGAAGTAGACCACAGCATAGCATATTAGCCATGAAAGTTACAAATAACTCAGTAAAAAAAAAAACAGGCTACATGTAATGTTTAGAAATAGGTAGAAATGAAGGAAATTGAGTCAAATCGAGCCTTAAAACACTACTTGAAGAAATTTTTTCCAGATTTTTCAAGTTCATCAAATTCTAGAAATCAAAAGTTAAGAACTTGGGCTGTTGCAGCAAAATCTGCCACATCCTTTCTTATTTTTCATGGTTAGTTGTTTTTAATTGTTGAGAAAATTAAAGTACTTGCATTGGATCTTGAATCGTTTATTTTTCATGGGCTGAAAAGTCAAACATCTGAAAGATACCTTTACTATGTTCTGCTTTACCAACCGACTTACAAATGACTGCTATATACTAGCAGCTGCCTCTGTGTCTATTTTGTAGCTGGCCACTGAAAAAAGTGTCTTTGTCATGAAATGGACCTGAGAAGCTATAAAGGGCATCAGTTCTGACACACAAAGACTGGCGGCGTTTTTACTCCCAGAATGTCTTTTCCATGTGGCTTGATTTTTTAGAAATCACTTTACTTTGATGTTTGCCATGAGTTTTTACCAAGTGGAGATTTATTCAGATTTAACACATCTCTTTTTGAAAACCACTACATTAAACAAAGATAATCTATTTCTTATAGATCTAGTTCTTTCAAAGCTATATCTTATATAGGATTTTTTAGAGCCTTTTATATGCTTATATGAGTTGTAAATATTTAGAGAGTGAATATAGAATGCACTGATTCTTTTTTTTTTCTCCATAAAATGTCTTATGAAATAGAACTCATACTGGGAAATACTGGAATAAACCAAAGTAGCATTTCAATTGTCTCAAAGATTACCAATCCATCCAACCATTCATCCATCCATCCATCCATCCATCCATCCATCCAATGTTGGTTTCACAAAGAAAAAATATACATCATCTGTGTCCTGATGGAATGCATAACATATTGGAGAAGCCACATTAATTATAATACAGTGTGATAAATAATATAACAGATGGATGTATACTTTTATGGGAGCAAGAAAGAAGATATTCAGAGAACTCATTAGGAACTTACACACTGACTATATTCAGCATGAGTTTCAGGATGTCAAATGGCAAGAATTTTATGCTATGTAACAAACTGTGGTAAGGTAAAATGTCACACATTCTTATAAATTAAAACAACGTGTAATTTTCCTTTAATATATATTTTAAAAACCTTTTCAGAATCTTAAAAAACTCAATTTTCATAGTAAATATTTTACACTCATACAGAATCTTAGTTATAAAAGTAAGTGGTCCAAGAAGTCTATTTATATTCTACATATACAAGAGGAAAAAAGAAATTTGAAAGAAAAAAGTCTAAGATTAAAAATAATCTCTACTGGCAATAGTAAAACCAGGAAGTCCTTACCTCATTCATGAGATTCTCAAAAGATCCATAATAACTTTGAAAGTTGCTCAGCAACAGACAAGTCAACATTTCTTGAATTTTAATATAGTTCTTTGGGAATTTCTTCTAGTTAACTTTTTGTTTGTTTTAGAATCAAACCATTACATTCTTCCCCCAAATAAATGCCAAATACAAAATCATTTGAAAAGTAGTCTCCCAACCTACTCTTTTACAAATAACAAAATGATTATTCATAAAGCTTTCCTTTTCATTAGTAATTGTTATGCTTATGAACTTTTAGTATCCTTACCCATGACATTTTCTTTAATACTCTATATAATATCATATAGTTATTAGGTAATAATCATACATAATGACTCTCTGTTGGACTATCTTTAGGAATTCAAGGCTGCTGTAATTGCTTACCTGGACCTGTTTCACATGTACTGGGGAACTGTTCAAGGCATGAACTTGAGTGATTTGGGTAAATCTGAGTTTCTTGGACCCACCAGTAAGGCCGATGACCAAACAATATCCTGTATTGAAAGAAATACAAATATACATACATATTTAAACACACAACTTTTGCTTAATTGAAGATTAGCTATTCTCTTCTATAAAAACGACCCAAGCAGAGCATTGATGTGGAAAGCTCATGATGAAGAGACTTTGGGTTCTGGTCTATCTTTTATAGACAATGACAGTCATTTGGAGCCTTGGCATCCTAGTTTCTAATAAAAACAGGGACTTTTTTCCTTGTAAGGAAACTTTTGTGGGTGCTTTGGATTCTTTGACTAGGAATATCAAAGTGGTCCCTGGAATTATCAGTCTGTTCATTATGGTGCTGCTCATTTAACTAACCTCTTGTTTAATCACAACATATGTGTTACACGGTTTGGAATTTACTTATAAGTCAGATCAAGTATATATTTCTATGCTTTTTGTAAGTTCTACTTATGAATAGGTGTTTCAAGTCAATTGGCATCTTTGAAAGATTTTCCAAATAGAAACTACACACATCTGAAATGTGATCATTAAGCCAAAGCTACAAATTTAAGAATAAACTTTATAAAAAATGAAACAAAACAGAAAGCTTACCATTTAAAAATAAGATTGAACCAATCCCCAATGACTGCTACCCATATCATCTTGGTTCCAACTGTCTGATTAAGTTGAAACCAAAGTGGAAAGTAAATAGAAAAGATATTCCGGGGATCGCCAACATTGGACATAAAATTTAGAAAATTGTAGTAAGCTCGGTAGTCCTTCTGCAAATGCTGAATAACGAGCACTCCATTCCTGTGAAGGAAATCCATCTTGAAAGAGAGGCAATTCTAAACATAGAGCAATTGGAGCTGAAGTGCTCTGAGTCCCTCCGTTTTTATACGCTACCCGCGTGGCGTGTCTGGCCATTACTGTAACATGTGATGCTGGCCATCTGTGAGAGGGCACATCAGTCCTCCTCTGCTGAAAAGCTCATGTGTTGATGATCTTAATTGGTGCCAAAGAGGTGAAGTACATGCTGATCTGTGGCAAGTTGAGGGGAAATTTGGGTGGAGACACAATGAATTTCTTATGCAACCTCCCTTTTGTGTGCACAGTTGGATCATGTTTGCTTGAAATTTTTTGCACAGTTCATTTCCTTCAAGGGCAGAGACATTGGCAATTTCTCTGCTTGGCTAGAGGACTACACAAATAATTACTGCATGTCAAATAGCCCTTAAAGCTATGCATTTTAATTTAAAATAGACTGTGGCTTTTTGACTATTTTATTGGGTCTTAGAGAAAGGCGTATGAGTAAATATCTGGGCATGAAAAATTTATATGTTATGACAGGTTATTTTCTGATTGCAGAGTTTTAAATAAATATATTTTGGTATTTCTCTTTTAGCGGAGAGAATGATATGATATATATGGAATAGAGAAGAAAATACATGAAATATATGAAATCTGCAAGGAAACGTATTGGTTTTTGGCTATAAGGCAAGAAAGCAGGCAGAGGTCACTTGGGTTATAGAACTGTGTTAGGAATGAGTCATATTTTTATGGATAAGAGAATACAATTGAGTCAGGGAATCACTCATGTGATAGAAAGTTAAAATCAACTTTAAAGGGCTTTTGACCAATCAGGAAAATGGTTTATTGAAAACCAAAGTGTTCAGCAGAAATATGAGGGAAGCACCTAAACACCCAAATAAAAAGTAGATTGGGAATACACAGAAGGGCAGCTCAGAAAGACCCAGAGGTCCAAGGTTTGAGGGTTCCCAGAAAGCAATGAAGCGCCCCCACTGGCGGTGGAGGGTCAATGTAGGTCACGTGTTCTCTTAGCATTCAGATCCTTGTCTTCTCTTATCACAGCCTCCTCGCTAGGAACCTTCTTCAAAGGATTTCTCTCGCATGGTCCTTGGATTTCTCTTGGAGTCCTGCCCCATCATTCAACAGCACCATTGCCATGGTTATCCAGCCTCCCGAGGTACTCTCCCAGCCTCTGTTGCCGCCCTTGGAGGAGATGCTTTGACTGCCCAGTAAAATCTTTTTGGAAGTTTTTTAGAATGCCATACCTTTGTCCTACCTCAGACGAATTAACTTTCCGGTGATGCGACCCAAGCAGTGGTATTTTTAAAATACTTTCCAAGTGATTCCAATGTGCAGAGGGGGTTGAGAATCATTATTATAAAGAAATGTATACATTATCAGTCCTCTTTTCAGCCTTAAGCCCCTCCCCCTGCGAAAAGTCAACCTGAAAGAAGCTTCAATTGCATTTAATATATAAATCATTGTATGTAACTGGATTTTTCTGTCAAATTCAATGTTTACATCGACTGATGTATCTCCTCAAACTTCAGAGAATCTGTCTACAATGAAAGAAAGCCCTACTCTTATGAGAAATCATAAAGCTGGTGGGCAGTTTGCATACGAACTTGTCACTGTGGCCCAGATGAGGTGACGCAGTGGTGACAACTGAAATGGCCCTCCTCGCACAACAGGGCATGCTGATGGCCACCTCCCTCACTGAGTTCTCTGTGATGCTTGTCTGGAAGGAGATTAAAATACAGCCTGGTGTCTGTGGACAAGAACACTGGTTTGACTGGTGGTGAGTGGCACCAGGTCGTTTTTCAGAAAGTGACTTTAAATGGTTACCAGGAAGTGAGTATCAATCTCTATCCACAGTGAGAGACTTACTGATCTCCTTTATCATTCTTATCAGCTCAGTGGAAGAGAACGAGGAAGAAGTCAGACAGCGAGGCTCTCCCCACATTTCGCTCTTCCTCCAGGCAGCCCAGAATCACGCCCTTGGTTCTCCCACTAGTGTGCGAAACTGATCTGAACGCTGAATGTGTTGAGATAAAATCAGATGTGCTGAAAACTCACTGTGCTTTAGAACACATTAGAGCATCGCATTTATGCTCTTTTAATTATTTATCTTTAAAAATACGCTATCTTATTATCCAATTTCAACTTCACAGCTGTCCAGTAATCCTTGGTTTAGTGATGGGGAAATGTGCAAGCAACCAGGCCAAGGTCATTGCTTCAGTGTGGGAGTCCTGTTTGGAGGCTTAATTTCATTTCCAGACCAGTGCTTCTTCTTAGTCTCGGCTGTGGCCAGGTTGTTCAAAGCCAACAAAGGTGAGATTTCAAATGGCGACAAAATGAATAAAAGCTAATGCGAGGACCAACTTGTTTCACATGTTTTCAACTGCCCAGACCTCCAATTCACCTGTATCATCATTCTAACTATGAAGCTTTTCTGTGTAGTCCTGAGAGAAAATTGGTTGAGACCCAAGCACATCTGGCCAGCTTCCAGAGCACTAGAAGTTCATAGACACAATCATCACTTTGAGCTTCTCTTGGATGGCTTATCCTATCATTTGACAGCAGGGATGCTGTGGCTATGGGCATTCAGGGGCTTCTGTTACCTTCCCAGAGTCTGACATCTTCTCTGGGGAGAGTATCAAGATGGGCACCTCAGAGCTGGAAGCTCACTCTAATTCCCATGTTTTACTGAGAGCCTTGTGACCCAGCAGACATTTTCATCTCTGGAGACTGACAAGTAGGGAAATAAATGAAAGCCACGCAAATGAAAACAAACAGAGGCTACTTATTCTGAGTTTGCTAGAGCAAGAGTCAGCTACCATCACTTGCATTTGACAAACATTCAGAAGTAGGCAGGGAATAGAAAAGCTTTGCTGTACTGGAAACAAGGGAAGACCTCAGCTGTGCTCTGGTTAGACGCTGTTGGCACAAGCAAGCCAGAGATGGGTCAACTAGAAGCAGCACATTTTGTGTGATTGGTTTGGGGAGCATATTCAGCTCTCTCTGGTGGGTCCTGAGTAGGAAACTGGGAAGGAAAATGGGGAATAGGCAGTCATTGACCAAATCCTGACCCTTCTGGGCAGATTGATTGAGAGGTTTTGGGTCAGAATTCTGTTGTCATGTTTGGTCTGGCCATTATCCGTTTGTATATTCAGTCTCTCACAAAACAAATTGAATATGTAGGAGTTGATGTAGCATCCCAGCAAGAAATAAGGGAATCCCTTGTCTACCCTATAATTCTATAATTCTTATTATTCACTGAGTCAAAAAGAGAGCATAGACTTGCTTAGCAAAGATAAATGAATTTATTCAGGTATGCACTACTCTGTGTGAGGCATTAGCCTTGACTAATCAGAGTCTATGTGTCTGGCTTTTTTGTTTTGCATATTCAGGTTCTATGATTTCCATAATATCTTTAATGAGCCATGAGGAAGGACATTTGTTCTCTTTATTCTTTTTCTGAGAAGTGTTTAAGCCACATATTTCATCATATTCATTGCCTTTGGAAATGTCTTGCCCCTAACCCAGGGTGTGGATGATCTCAAGTACATTTTGTCTTACAACTAAAAATTCAGCTTCACGCTCATTCAATTCTTCAGAGTCTGTGGACTGTGATGAATTTAGCTGCACATTAGTGTTTCATCTTAGGCAGTTAATTTGGAAAGACTGGCTGTCTCTTGAGGACTATCTGGTTCTATAGGCTGTGGTAGAACTCACTCAATTAAAAGCACCTTGATGTCTTTTGCCTCTTAACAGGATCTGCTAAGTCTTTTATTCCCCATAGTTCATCATTTTTAGTCTTTTCATATCTCAGCATATATGTACTTCCTTAGAGATGCCATCTCTGACCAGCCTCCTTGCCATTCCTTGGACAGTGTTTTCTCTCAAACATTCTTTTCTCTTAGGGAATGATATTAGTCTGCTAGGACTGACATACAAAGCACCTGACTGGGTGGTTTACACATTGGAAATTTATTTTCTCACAATTCTTGTAACTGTAAGTCCAGAGTGCTGGCAGGAATAGCTTCTTCTGAAGCCTCTGTCCTTAGCTTATAGATGGCCATCTTCTTTCTCCGTCTTCACATGGTTTTCCTTCTGTAGGGATGTTCACCAGTCATATTTGGTTAGGTGCCACCCTAATGACCTAATATTACTTTAGTTACCTCTGTAATTTTTTTAAATGTTTATTCCTTTTGAGAGAAAGAGAGAGAGAGAGAGAGGGAACAAGCCTGGGAGGAGCAGAGAAAGAGGGAGACATGGAATCTGAAGCAGATTTCATGCTCTGAGCTGTCAGCACAGAGTCCAATGTGGGGTTCAAACTCACAAACAGAAAGATCATGACCTGAGCCGAAGTCAGATGCTTAAGCGACTGAGCTACCTAGGCACCCCTTAGTTACCTCTTTAAAGACCCTATCTCCAAATAGACACATTCTGAGGTACTACTACAGGTTGGAACTTCCACATACAAATTTTAGGGGATGAAATTCAGCCCACAACAGTGATGTAATTACAATTTGTAATTGTCTGTTCGACTTGAGCTTGTATGTTTAATCTCTCTTTCTTGCACCATAGTGTAAACTCCATCAAACAAAGGATCACATTTGCTTTGTGTGCCAGCCAGAACCTGGAGGTGCTTTGGATTCTGTGTGTGTGTCTCTCTCTGCCCCTCCCCTCCTCTCTCTCTCTTTCTCTCAAAAATGATTTTTTTTTTTTAAATAACAGAGACTGCTTCATACACTGAGTCATTCCAAAGTCAAGATTGTTAGGATTAAGGTCTGTGCCAAATGATGGGACAAAGCCATGTCTCAGCTATGTAGACCAAGATCCAAAAAAGGGTGGATCCACCTCTACCCTTCTCCTTTAAAAGTTGTCTTTCTCAAAGTGTGGTCTATGGACCACTTGCTTCCTGCCATCTGCATATAGATTCCTAGGCTCACTCCAGATTATGGAATCAGACTCTTTGGGATTAAAGTCCAAAAATGTGCATTTTAGTAAGCTTCTTGTGTGGTTCTCATGCACATCAAATTGTAGAAACTCCATCTTTTTTTTTCTTTTTCCTTTCCTTTCCTTTCTTTCTTTTTATTTTATTTTATTTTTTTAGAGGGAGAGTGATCATGAGTTGGGGAAAAGGGTGGAGAGAGACAGAGAGAGAATGTTAAGCAGGAGAATCTTAAGCAGACTCCATGCTCAGCACGGACCCCAACACTGAGATCGATCCCATGACCCTGGGATCATGACCTGAGCTGAAATCAAGAGTCAGACATTCAGCTGACTGAGCCACCCGGGTGCCCCATAGAAACTCCATCTTAATTAATCTCTGAATGAATGATGAATGATGATACAAGGTGTTACATCCCTTCTGTGTATCATGTGTATAGTTAACCATTTCCTTTTTTTAATGTTTTTAAAAATTATTTATTTGAGAGAGAGAGAAAAAGAGAGAGAGAGAGATAATAAATGGGGGAGGGGCAGAGAAAGAAGGAGACACAGAATCCAAAGCAGACTCCAGGGTCTGAGCTGTCAGCACAGAGCCTAATGTAGGGCTTGAACTCACGATCTGTGAGATCATGACTTGACCCGAAGTTGGACGCTTACTGACTGAGCTACCCAGGTGCCCCTGTAGTTGGCCATTTCTTATACTGCTTTCTCAACTTCTACTGTAAGGCATTTTTTTCTCAACTCCCTTATTTGGAGTCTGTATTATTCCACCGTCTTCCCTATGGATACAGATTCAGTATGTTTTTTTACCACTCCTTTTGGAATCTTCTTTCCATTCTCTTTTTTTGTTGTTGTTGTTTTCATTAAGGCCCATGGTAAACACTCAATAATATTAGCTATAATTAATATTAGTTATTCTTTTTTAAA
Source organism: Hyaena hyaena (assembly GCF_003009895.1). Lineage (NCBI taxonomy): Eukaryota > Metazoa > Chordata > Mammalia > Carnivora > Hyaenidae > Hyaena > Hyaena hyaena. The sequence continues at coordinate 745,165 of NW_024080950.1, read as the reverse complement.
AAACCTTTTCTTTAAGTTTATTTATTTATTTTGAGAGAGAGAGGAAGAGAGCATCCCAAGCAGGTTTTGCCCGGTCAGCGTAGAAACCTATGCAGGGTTCCATCCTGCAGATTGAGAGTTCATGACCTGAGCCAAGATTAAGAGTCAGGCACTTAACCAGTTGAGCCACTCAGGCACCCCTAATATTAGTTATTCTTATTTTTCCAAATAGTTTGTAACAGTGGAATTGACCTCCAATTATGAGATTTTTGATCAGAGTAGAAGTAGGGCCAAGTGATAAAATTTCAGTCTTATACACATATATTCTGTTACTTCTCCTTTGTACTCTGGCATCTCTGCCTCTTCCTCCCACCCTCCCTTTTCTCTCTCCTTCCTTTCTCTCCCTTTCCTTCTATCCCTCTTTCTCATGCTAAATCTATGCTTCCTCTTCCTTAAGCCAAATACTTCCTGAGTTCCGTCTTTGAATTGGTGACAAACTTCAGCCTTCCCCTGTACGCTGAGAGCATTGACAACTTGAAGAGAGCAGAGCCAAAACTGAGCTGTTCACCATCGCATCTTAGAATTAAACCAAATGTCTTCCACATAATTAGAGCTTTTGGAAAAATGCACAAAACCGTGCCCTTCTGGATTAAGACTTTTCTTCCTGCTGTGGTAGCATTCTCTATTTAATACCTCCATGTTCTCTTCAAGGACTAGAACTCTGCTGTGTCAGTTAAAGCACTTTTGAGTGGAAGAAATCTTTAAGAGTGTGTGATTCGGTTCTAATATTAGCTGAATCTCTTTGGCCAGCAGGCCAAGGGTCTATGACTTGAATTTGACCTGTTTAGAGGTCATCAAGCTTTCTGGAATCATATGCAAAATATTAGTGCATATGCATGTTTCTTGGAAGAAGGCCACAGCTTTCACAACATTCTTGATGGAATTCCTGACCCAAAGGAGTTAAGTACAGCTTCAGGCTCACTGGAGTTCCATCTAATTTCCATGGTGCCTCTGCCCAGGAGCCTCTCATTTCCTCAGTCTCTTCAGAGTCATCCTCAGGACACCAGGCTCCTCAGCATGGTTTCCTTGTCTGAAGGACTTCCTTCCTCTTAAGTACTTTTTCAAAAAATCTTTTAATACTATAGCTAGACTCAGGGCACCTGGGTAGCTCTGTCAGTTGACGGTCCGGTCCGACTTCAGCTCAGGTCATGATCTCACGTTCCTGAGTTCAAGGCTTGCACTGGGCTCACCGCTGTCAGCGTGGAGCCCGCTTCAGATTCTCCGTCCCATTCTCTTTTTGTCCCTCCCCTACTCATTCTCTTTCCCAAACATAAATAAACTTAAAAAAAAAAATACTACTGTCAGTCTCAAAACCCTGTACTGTTAGTTTCTTTTCAGTTAATTCCAATTGTTGAATAATTCCAGTTCTTTCCAAAATTGTCTTTTTCTGATTCATTTAGAGTTTCCTGAGGTTTTGATTGACAGCAAATCCTGTTTGTTTTACTTAGATTGCAACCTACAGGGCAGAGGCTAGAGTTTCTTTAGTATGCTCTGCATGCCAAAGAATGTAACCGCAAGATACTTTCTTATCATAAACTGAACCATTCCTCTCTGAGTTACAGTGCTCATTGCAATTCAACATCATTCAGAGATATTTGGCTTTAGCTTTTGTCGCTGGTGCAGTGGTAGTAAACAAAACTGTATTTAGGAAGATGACCTTTTATGTTTTTGTGCATGGTCATTATCCTTTTACTACCAGCTTATGTGCCTATTGTAAAATAACTTGTATTTGAAATCTCTCCAGGGTCACCTTGAAATGTAAAATGGATTTATTTCAGAGTGAGTTGAGACCCTAGTGACTTTCAGAAAATAATTACTTCCCTTCTGGCTAGGATTCCAGGAATATTGGCATCCTGTAATGACACGATGATAAGTGACCCAACTATAGCTGTTCCAGGTACCTCACCCCTAGTCTTATTATGCATTCTTCTCTAGAAATGATCGTGAACTATTACATTCATAGACTTTTTCTTAGATCACCAAAGGACCCAACAGAGTGGCCCATTGGGTAAGACTATTCACTTTCTTCATAGTGGAGTTAAGACACTTTGCACCTGGGTTCCTATTTGATAGATGGCCTAAAGAATACCTACTGTGTGTATCCTCAGACTGTGTGCATTAGAATTTTTCTCACTGTGTGGAATGTCTTATGTGTGCTTGGAAAATGTATACTTTCTTTTCTTTGAGGTGCTGATGTCATTCTTTTTTTATTGTAACAATTTTGAGGTATAATTGAACAAGTTGAGGGATAACTTACATATCATAAATTCACAATGGTAAATGTACAGTGCAATTATTTCTAGTAAATTTATGGAGATGTGCAACCACCACAACTAGTTTTAGAACATCTCCGTCACTGCAGAATGTTCCCTCATGCCCATGTGCAGTTTATGTTTGCTTCCACCCCCCTCCACCCCCCCAGCAAGAACTGAACTCTCTCTATAGATTTGCCTTTTCTGGATATTTTATGCAAAGGGAGTTATATAATATGTAGTCTTTTGCCTCTGGCTTCTTTCACTTAATAATGTTTTTGAGGTTGTTTTTTTTTTTTTTTCCATGAATAAATGCTTCTTAGTTTGCTGTAAGCCTTTGGTTGATTTCCAGGAAACTGAAATGGTTGTTTTTGATAATTGTGTACAGCTTTCTAGTTGCCTTTTTGGGGAGAGGATTTGGTGACTTCCCCACTCTACCATGCTGGAGGTCTTAGCCCTTCTTTTAATTAATTCTTTTTCACTTTAGGAAGGAAATAAAAGACTCCAGGTGGACTCTGATGCTAAAGGTGACCCCACCTTGGATATACTTTGCTTTGATTATAACAACTATCAGAAGAAACATTTTCTTGAGTCATCTTTTCCAGTGATTCCTGATATAGGCTCTCCAGAGATCTAGAGAATTTAAAGTTTCTGGTCAAGAGTTTTTTGAATGCAAGCATTTTCTATTACCCGTTCTTAACCTGGAATCTACCCAAAGGGCTTTCCCCTCTTCTGAATTCATAGTAGTTTTTATCATTTTTAATTTTGTCAGTGAATGGATATTGAAAGTACATATATTAGCATTTTGAGAAGTCAGTATAAGTGTATATGTCATAAAGAGATCCTTATATCCAGAGAAGTGGAAAACTTTTCATCTTAACCGTGGCATTGCTTACTATCATTTTAATCCTGAACTCTGCCCCCAAGATGGAAAGTATCTACTCAGCAAAGGAATGTGTCACAGGGAACAATGACCTTTCTTCTTGTGCCCCATGATCCTTCACCCACTAGAGAAAGGATTAAGATTTCAGGGGAGAAACAATGGAGCTTTCAGTCAGTCTGACCAAAGCTTCTGTAACCATGGCCCAGAAACTTCTCCAGACTGGGAATGTGTGCCTATTTCCTGCTCCCCACCCTACCCTGGTTCCAGACCATATATCCCAGAGACTATAGTGCCCAGCTCAATACATAGGACATAATAGACACCCCTAAAATCCTGGTTGGAATGAAAGGCAGGTATGTATGACGGGAATGGTGATGGTGGTGTTGTATGGGGTTGTGATGGGGCAGCTTCTGCTTTCCCCTCTTTAAAGCTGAGAAAGCCATGCTGAGTGGAAAGAAGAGCTGATTGCTTCGTTGGTTGTTTCTAGCTCTGCTTGGGGGAGTAGAGAGAAGCCATTCACCTTGTCTTCTAGAGAGGAGCATTTTGGCAAATGACATAGAAGTTTCTGCCTCACTTCTTTGTTGGGGATGGGCCCTGAGAAACAATAAAAGACAATAGACACTCAGGGACTGCCCTAAAGACTGTATATCAGTGGGGGGTAATCACTTGCCCCATTCCAAGCTCTAAAGAGAGCTAGAACCTTCACTCAGCAGCTTAATAAGGACCAGTGTAAAAACCCAGTAAGTAATTCATTGAGCTGGTGATCCAGTCAGCACACCTCTATGAATCTTATTAAGTACTGTATTCACTAATTTGGATCAGTGAAAACCTTAGAAATGAGCATCATTATTCATTCAGCTGAAGGTCTGAGATGCCCGATGGATACAATTTTACTTTAACATAAATATTACTAGACATCAGAAATCCTTGGACAAATATTTCTGAAATGAAAGAAGATATTACAGGAAGCTATATGTCTAAGCCTACTAGTCCGTCGGCTGGAAGCTGACTTACATTGTGACGTGTTAAACATTAATAATAACTCGCCCTGATTTTGTTGGTATGAATTTAGCTTTTAGGATAGAATGCCCAATATCAGATACTCCTGAGAAGGCTATTTAAACGTTTATTTTATCGTTGGTGTTTGAATCCTTTAACGATAATGAAAGCAAAATAGTAATAAAGACCTTTTGGCCTATAATCAAGGGCTTTACCTTCACAAACATGTCATGGTCAGAGATGAAAATAATAATTTCAACTCCATAATACAAGTCATATTTATTTTCCATTCTTTAAAGTGCATATCCTCTGTGTTCTTTCCTATTCTTCTTCCCTCCTCAGCTTTACCAAGAAGGGGGCAAATAGTGAATCGATTTCATTTACTCAGAGGTCCTGACCAGTACAGCTTTCATGCATCTTGCCTATCCTTTAGCAAATTCAATTTGAATAGCTTGTGTCTCTTTTTGGCCCTCAAGGAACATAGCAGGTGACTTTAATAGAGTTCTAGTTACTTCCAGTTTGAAGTTCTGCAAGATAGCAATGAATTGTTCTAGTAGGCCCTCCAAAATATTGTTAGAAAACTAGAAGAGTGGAAAAGAACAGATTTTCTGTGAACAATAAGAATTTATTCTAAGGATCATGAGAGGTTTTTGCCCACTAATCATTGGAGTCAACAAGGGTAACCCATCAAAGTTCACCCTAGTTTAAAAGATACAGTTGTAGCCTTGTGTCAGTCATGAATATCTCAAAGCCTTGCTAATAAACTTTTTTCCATTTTGCTCATGGATCAGCCATGCTCTGCCAGATTCTATTAGGAATGAATCAGAGAATTGTCCAAGCATTATTCCAAGCTGAGGAAGTTATTTATTATCTTGAACTAGTTATGGCCTAAAGAAATTACTGACACTGTTTTCAGACTATTGTTTGGAATTTAGTATCCCTTAAGTGGAAATTAAATTTGTCATGTTTCTTATATTGGCAAATTATAAAATGGTCTTATTATTAATGGTAAATAACCACACCTAACTAATTAATTAATTCAACTTGGATTGGGTGGGAGAGATGTGTTCTATACTTCTTCAGACATACCAGAATGCAAGTTTTTTAAATCAGAATTCAATATGTAGTGTGATTGTCTTGTAATGGGAGCTATAGGCCCCGCCTTAGCTAAAATGAGTATTCAATTGCAAGATCTCTATTTCTTTGCCAACTTAGATTTTGTTCTATTTAAAACCTTATTTGTATGTGTTATAATATGACAATCTCTTGCATAAGAGGGTAGCTAGGGCATAAGATCATAAAAACAAGAAACTATTTTGAGTACTTATGTGATAGAAACCTCTTCTAAGGCATTTGCATTTATTATCTCTTTTCATCTTCACATTGGGTATATGAAAGAAGAAGGTATTATTATTTATTATTACTCTCATTTTACAGATGAGGAAACTGAGGTCCAATAGGCCAAGTAGCTTGCCCAAGGACAACCTTAGTAAATGTTGGAGCCTGGATTTCAAACTCAGGCAGTCTTACTGCAGAGTTGGAGCAGTTAGCCAGTATTGATTAACTAGAGAAGTAAAATGCCTGAACATTAACACTTAGATCTCCCAACAATATCCTCTCAAACTCAGCACTTTAAAATAGTAACTCCTGGTGCTAATGCATAGGGGCACATGGACCCCAATGTTCATAACAGCATTCTCAACAACAGCCAAAACATGGAAAGAGCCTAAGTGTCCATCAACTGAGGAATGGATCAAGAAGATGTGGTTTATCTATACAATGGAGTACTACATGGCAATGAGAAAGAATGAAATCTGGCCATTTGTAGCAACATGGATGGAACTTGAGGGTGTTATGCTGAGCGAAATAAGTCAGGCAGAGAAAGACAGATACCATATATTTGCACGTATAGGTGGATTAGGAGGAGCTTAACGGAGGACCATGGGGGAGAAGAAGGAGAAAAATAATGGGAGAGAGGGAGGGAGGCAAACCATGAGAGACTCTTGAATGCTGAGAACAAATTGAGGGCTGATGAGGGTGGGGGAGAGGGGAAGGGGGGTGATGGGTACAGAGGGCACTTGTGGGGATGAGCACTGGGTGTTATATGGAAACCAACTTGACAATAAACTATTTAGGAAAAGTAGAATAGAATAGAATAGATTGGAATAGAATAGATTGGAATGAAATGAAATAATAAAATAAAATAAAATAAAATAAAATAAAATAAAAAAATAAAATAAGATAAAAAAATAGTAACTCCTGCCCCTGCCTCCCTGCAACACCCCTTCTCCAATACACCCAAACAACCATGAAGACATTTTCTTTTCTACCAACAGCATCACCATTCTTACAAATACCGAGGTTAAAAACCTTGAATCACTTCTGGCTTCCCTGCTTCTTTACACTTTTAAACACAACGCACTGTCAGAGACGATAGGTAACACTAAATTCGCCCATGAAAAATTTTGTGTCATTGAGTTTCGACCGGCGCAAGGACTACCAGTTCTAGGTACTGCGTTTTGTTTCTGTTTCACGTGGTCGAAAACAAAAGCATCAAGAAATTTTGGAAATGTTCATATTAGAAGCCAATACACAGTAATGGTCCAACCACTTCCCAATGAAAAGTTATTAAATAATGAGGCATATTAAAAAAATGGTGTTTTATTAGCTTTTAGCATTTTTAATTAGCTTTAAGCTACAGGGAGCATTAGAGAAGAGGGTATAAACTTAGCAACAGAACGCGATTCAATTTCAATATTTAAATTAGTTGCAGAAACCTTTATTTGAAACGGATGTGTGATTTGTGCAGAGGCGAGTCCTCTGGGAGCTATTAACACTTCACAAAACAGAGCTGAGAGTCCAACGGTCTCTCAGGAAAAAAACTACAAATCCCAGAATGCACTTTCCCCTATTTTTTCCGCGAGAAGCCCGGAGGGCTAGATTAACCAATCCCTTCATGCAGAGCCTAGTTATCAGCCTATCTGAAGGCGAATGGGCTCCGGGGGCGGGAGGAACAAGACGCCCTAAGATTTGAAATAGGAAAGTTGGCGGGTCTGTGGGAGCTGGGTCTGGAGACTGGCTGTTGGCTTGGATCGTTTCAGGTCTCGTGTGGGTTGGCAGCGGGGCTCAGGCCTCCTGGAAAAGGTGAGAGAGGTGGGAGCTGACCAGGGCTCTCCGACCTGTCTGTCGCCGTGGGGGAAAGTGTATTCCTGGGCTAGAAGTGTTTTCGGGAGCGAAGTCAGTGAAATGTACCACTTTGTTGTTTGCACTTCTGGGCTGCGCTGGCGGGGGCAGCAGTGAGGCCGGAGTTCCGGGTTCCGGCGAACGAGATGTCCGTGGCCCTCTTGGAAAGGTTTTAAGTTATTGGGGTGGTATTGGCGTTACAGAAAACTGTCGGGGCCTGGGGTCTTCCCGGACGTTCTTACGTAAGACACTAAGGCCCAGAGAGTTCAGGGTGCCTTGTACCTTTCTTGGGCTAAACCTCCTAAATTCCCACTCCAGTCGCCTTTTTAGTGCTACTTCTTCTTCTGATCTGGGTGAGAGGGAGAGGCAGGTTAGATATGTCTCATAGGGTCTTATCCTATGTGAGGGTGCCGGCCCTCCGTCCATTTGGGGCCTGGCTGGCAGTCCCAGCTGGAATGAAAATGGTCAGAATCGGGAACGCCTTAAAAGTTAGGAATTTTACTTGTGACGTAACGGAGGCAGAGTTACTTTCCAGGGTCACAGAGCTGTAGGAGTGTCTTGTGCAATTATAGTACTAACAATTCCCTAGGAGGTAAGTTGTCTTTCCTGGAATCTTCCATTTTAACTGTAGTTAAGTCCAGATGGCTTGATCTGCCCTGGAATATCTAGAGTTAAAAGTAAGCTGTTGCGTCGCCTGGGTGCCTCAGTCAGGTTAAGTATCCTACTTAGGCTCGGGTCATGATCCTGAAGTTGAGCCCCATATGGGCTCCGCACTGACAGCTCGAAGCCTGGAGCCTGCTTGGGATTTTGTGTCTCCTCTCTGCCCCTCCCCTGCTTGTACTCTCTCTCTCTCAAGAATAAGTAAATTTTTTTTTTCAAAAAATTTTTTAAAAAATTTTTATTTATTTCTAGGAGAGAGAGACAGCGTGAGCAGGGGAGGGTCAGAGAGAGAGGGAGTCACAGACTGAAACAGGCTCCAGGCTCTGAGCTGGCAGTCAGCACAGAGCCCGACGCGGGGCTCGAACCCACGAACCGCGAGATCATGACCTAAGCGAAAGTCGGACGCTTAACCGACTAAGCCACCCAGGCGCCCCAAGAATAAGTAAATATTTAAAAAATAAAATATCCTTTTTAAAAAAAGCTGCTAACTATTTGCTAGCAAAGATCAAACTGCCAAAATGTGCTTGATTGGAATATGAGCTTGATTTTACTTCAATACCTCATTAAAAATACAATCAACGTTTTATTTGTTTTGTAGCATATTCTTACAAAATGATAGATGACGAACTGGCACTATTTGATAAAAGCATAAATGAATTTTGGAATAAATTCAGAAGCACTGTCAGTGACACAACCTGTCAAATGATGGGACTAAGAGATTCCTACAAAGACTCCATCAAAGCGCTGACAGGTAACTCGAGTTAACTTGTAACATGCTGTTTTTTGTTCTTGTTTGCTTTTTTATGTTATTTCAGCTGAATTGAAACTTCAATTCCGATTTCTCTTTCAGAAAAGCTGTCTGTGAAATTAAAGGAAGAGGAACGAATGGTTGAGATGTTTCTGGAATATCAAAATCGTAGGTGACAAACTATAGATCACAGCCTTTCTTAGATTAAACATCTTTATGCAATTCCTCACCCAAGTAAAACAATATATTATGGGGCACCTAGGTGGATCACTTAACTGACTCAATCTCAGCTCTGGTCTTGATCTCGGGGACATGAATTCAGGCCCCATGTTGGGCTCTGCACTGGGAATGAAGCCTACTTAGAAAAAGAAAGAAGAGGGGCACCTGGGTGGCTCAGTCGGTTAAATGTCCGACTTTGGCTCAGGCCATGATCTCATAGTTCGTGAGTTCAAGCCCTGCATCAGGCTCTTTGCTGACAGCTCCGAGCTTGGAGCCTGCTTTGAATTTCGTGTCTCCTTCTCTCTCTGCCCCTATCCAGCTCACATTCTCTCTCTCTCTCTCTCAAAAATAATAAACATTAAAAAAAATTAAAAAGAAAATAGGGAAAAAACCCCAGTGTATTGTGTGTGTGTATATATGCACATACATATATAAAAATAATAAACATTTATGTACCTACAACCCAGCTTAAGAAATAGAACATCTTATATAATACTTTTCTCTGATCCCACCTTCCAGAACTAACCTATTAATATTTAGTATTGTGTTTTTGAATGTTATATAAATGGCATCATTTTGCGTGTATTCTGCCCTTTTTAAATTCATCATTGTGCTTATGATCATCAATGCTGATGTGTACATGACATTTATTTGAAAAACAAGTTTGTTTTCCCATGGGAAATCATAGACTGGAGTTTAAACAGCAGGAGTTCTTCAGTTCTTTCCTTTACGGGAAGCAATCGAGATAAACCATGTGTTGGAGAAGGAGCCACTGTTCCTCTCAGGAGAGGACACTGATCTAGATACATTTGGGGAGTAAGGAAGGTTGAGGGAACTCATTCCCTCACCACGTATTTGTTGAGCAGCTACTCTGCATCTTCTAGGAAGATACTGCAGAGAACAAATTGGCCAAAAATTCTGGCCTGCCTAGAGCATCTGTTGCTTCTGTATTCTTATAAGGAGGAGGATCATCTGTTCAAAGTGAAAAGCGTTTACTGACCAGGCTCTTATATCCTAAAATCCTAGGGACACCTGGGAGGCTCAGTCAGTTAAGCATCTGACTCAGTTTCAGTTCGGGTCATCACCCCAGGGTAGTGGGATGGAGCCCCCTTGGTCAGGCTCCAGGGTAGACCTGGAACCTGATTAAGATGCTTTCTTTCCATCTCCCTTTGCCCCTGTCCTCTCGCACTCACTCTCAAAACAACACAACACAACACAACACAACACAACACAACACAAAAATATCCCTGAAATCTTTACAAGACAGAAGTTATCCCCTTTTTCAGATGAAGAAATGGAAGTTCACTGAGGTTAAGAAACTTGGCTAAGGTCATACATTTGATAGATACAAGACCTAGGAGTACAGCCAAATGTCTGCTCTTTCTAGTGTACCATAAAACAAGGTTTTATGGAAGTGAAAACTCAAGGGAGGATTTGTGTGGTGAGTATGGTGAAAGTTTGAAGTACCTGCCCTAGAGAATAGAAGAAACAGCTGATATGTACACATAATAGTTACACTGTATCAAGGGCCCTTACATTTGGCACAAATCCATATAGTTCTTTAAATGTTACAATAAAAACGCTGACATATATGGTATTTATATATCACTTAATACTTTAGAAGTTTCCATATTATTATTGGATACTGTGACCCTGGGCGTTAAAGAAATGGGGTGGCCATTACTAACCTCCTTTTATAGAGAGCCCCCAAAGTTCTAATTTGACCAAGGTCCTTGGATAACAACTGAAGAGCCAGACAGATGGAACTGAGACTTTTGGACTTTTAATATGCACCTCTTTTGCCATACATGCCTCCTTAATTTTTATTTTAAGTGCATTTTTCCATAGCAGCTACTCTGGAAAATTGTATGGAGGTTCCTCAGAAAATTAAAACTACCGTATGATCCAGTAATTCTACTTCTGGGTGTTTATCAGAGGAAACCAAAAACACTAACTCAAAAGGTATCTGCACACCCATGTCTGTTGAGAGAGAGAGAGTGGGAGAGGAGCAGAGGAAGAGAGACCCTTAAGCAGGCTCCACAGTCAGCGCAGAGCCTGATGTGGGGCTTGATCCTGGGCTCAGTCCCACAATCCTGGGATCATGATCTGAGCCACAATTAAGAGTTGGATGCTCATCTAACTGAGCCATCCAGGTGCCCCTGAGAATATATTCTACCTTATTGATATACCATATTTATTTAATAATTTACTCATTAGCCATCTAGTATGTTTTCAGTTTTTCATCATTATAAATAATACTGAAAACAATCTTTTGTATATGAATACTTGCACACATCTTATTTTCTTAGGTTACCTTGTAAAAACAAAATAACTGGATTAAAGGACATGTATATCCTTAAAACTTGTATTTTTGAATGTCAAAAATATTCCACAAGGACTCTAGTATTTTCCATTCTTCTCAACACTAGCTGTCATTTTTGTAAACATTGTTGTAATAAACGAAAGTTGGTATGTTACTGCTTTATTTGCATTTCTGTGATTACTTCTCAGGTTAAATTGTCTTTCATATTTATTAGCCATCTGCATTCTACATTTTCTTTGTTTATTCCTTTGTTTTTGTCTTAGGACTTTATATTTGTGTCTTCTTTAGATTAAGAACTGTTCAGGGAGGATGTTTAATGGCCTCTAGCATGACCTTTAAAGTCAAGTCCTGAGTTTGAATCCAGGTCTTATTTTTTGCGTCCTAGCACATAAAGCTTTTGGGCAAGTTACTCAACTGCTGAGCCTTTTCCTTTTTTAAATTAGAACTACATATGTATTATGATGAAATTTAAGTAAATTTATGGAAATATAAGGTGTTAAACAAAGTTCCTGGTGTATACTTGGCTTTTATGTTTATTTGAATCAAATATGAGGTTTTTTGCCCACTTATTAACTATTATGTAGCTGGTATATATATGTGTGTGTGTATATATATATATGTGTGTGTATATATATATGTGTGTATATATATATATGTGTGTATATATATATGTGTGTATATATATATGTGTGTGTATATATATGTGTATATATATATGTGTATATATATATGTGTATATATATATGTGTATATGACTTTCTCTTTGGTTTCTTTTTGCCTTTGAATAAAAAGATCTTTCTGCATAGGGCTAATTTTATATTCAGATACTGCCTTTTAGGTTTTGCAAGATTTCATTTTATATTTAAATATTTAATATATATGGAATTTATTTTGGATTTCAGCACAGTTTGGGGAACCATCTACCACTTGATTTATTATATTTCATTTTTCATATTAATTTCCTAAATATACCAGTGTTTGGAAATGCTTTTTTGTTTAACTGAGCTGTATGTCATTTCTTCAGCTAGTAACCCCGTTTTTGTATTAAAAGTGTCACAATCACACATGTTAAATCTGATAGGACAAGTACCTTTCCTTGTTATTTTTCTTACCACATTTCCTTAACTATGCTCACCTGTGTACTCATCAGATATATTTTATAATTACTTTTGTTAGATCCTCCCTTTGTCTTCCCTCCAGAGTCCATTGGGACTGCATTAAATATAGAAATGAATTTGGGAAGTACTGACATTTTTGTAATATTTAGAAGCATAAACTGTCTCTCCATATATGTAGGTTATTTGTCTTAGACAAGTTTTACAATTTTTTTTTTCACGCAGGGCCTATATATTCCTGGATGTTTTGTTATTAATGTAAATGAGGTTTTACCCTTCCTACCTCTCTGTCTCTTTCCCTCTCTTCCTTCCCTTCTTTCTGTCTTTATGGTATTTTCCAGAATCATTTATACTGCATTATAATGATTTGTTTCTTTAAAGTACTGTGCAAAAACATTGTCCACATTTTGGTTGTCTTTGATGGTGGGCTTTATTTATGTACTTATTTGAAGGGCAGAGCTGCAAGCGTCGTGACCTGATTTTCTTTTTGTGGTTTAATTTGGTATTCTCATTTTAAAAAGTATTTTTATCTCCTCATTTTTATTTTCAAAGGTAAATAGGAAAGAATAGGATTTTTTTTCTTTTCTTTATAATTTTTGAACCATTAGAAAGCACTTATCAATTAAAGCTTTCTTGCGGCAACTGGGTGGCTCAGTCGGTTAAGCATCCAACTTCGGCTCAAGTTATGATCTCACAGTTCCTGAGTTCGAGCCCTGCATCAGGCTCTGTGCTGACAGCTCAGAGCCTGGAGCCTGCTTCAGATTCTGTGTTTCCCTTTCTCTCTGCTCCTCCCCCACTCACTCTCTGTCTCTCTCAAAAATAAATAAATGCATAAGTAAATAAAACATTATTAATCCTAATGAAAGTCAATGTTTTAGTCTTTTCTTATCAGCAATAGATATTGGAGAGCAAAGTGTATATATATATATATCCTAGCTAATACTTTGTGCTTCTTACAGAGATCTCTAGGCGTAATAAGCTAATTCAAGAAAAAAAAGACCATTTGTTAAAGTTGATTGCTGAAATAAAAGACAAAAATGAGAAACTAGAAGTATTGACTGCAAATATTCAGGAGCTTAAGGAAGAATATGCGAAGAAGAAGGAAAGTAAGTTTCCAGTTGTATGCATATTTAAAACATTAATCTAAATTTCAAAGTGGTGATAGTTCACAATTATCTTTCTCTTGCCTTCTCTCCTGTTCATTGCTAAAAGTGGATAACATACCTTAGGGGCATAGCCAGCCATTCATTTCTGCGAGAAAACTGTCTGAAGTTAAATAAGTGGGTTTTATTTTCTTTTGTTTTACTTAAGGGTCCTTTTGATTTTTAATGTAACCTGAGTCATCATGCAATTGATATGGGAGCTTAACTCAACAAAGTGGGAGACAATTTCATTGGAGAAACCATAGTATAATTTACGCACCAAAGTTCTTGATCACACATTCTTTGCCCGGAACTATTAAGCACACTCTTTATGCTGCGAAGCATCTGTCTAAAAATCTCTTATATTCAAATATGTGTATTCTTTTTTTTAATCATAGCTATTTCTGCGGCTAACAAAGCTAATGAAGAGAGACTGAAAAGGCTACAGAAATCCGCAGACTTGTATAAAGATCGACTTGGACTAGAAATTCGAAAAATTTATGGTGAGTATATTAATGTAAGTAAAACATACGAGATTAGAAAGGCTTGTCTTAAGTAGAGGAGAATTTTAAAAATATTTTCAAATAAAATAATGACCACATTATTAACTTTTTAGAAAATAGGGAAGAATCTAAAATTTTTATCACCATAACGTAATTACTAATGCCTTGGTTATTTATTATCCAGTATTTTAATAAACGTATGTTTGGCATGATTGCCAACATGAAAGTAATTTTTGTTCCTTGTTCTTACTGGTATTGTATGATCGGCATTTTTCCAGTTGCTGTAGTCTTCCCATGGTAATTCTAAAATAGCGATGTAATAATTCATTCCATTAATGTATCTTAATTTATCCAATCTTTTATCTACCTAGTACAGGTATTGTTTCTAACTTAACATTCAGAGTCTGCCTATGTTTCAGTTTCGGAAGTACTACAGTAAATATAGACTTCTCCATTTCTTTTATATAATTCCCGGGGAATTCCCAGGGAGGCATTACTGGGTTAAAGCATGTAAATATTTCAATGACTGTAATGTGTGGTGTATGTGCCAGTTTACAGCACTACTCACTGTGTTAGCAGTCCCCAAGATCACCGTCAGGATCGGTGATTCGCTAGGAAGACTTACAAGATTCAGCATAGGGTCAATCATATTGACAGCTCAGATTTATGGCAGAGTCTACAATAAATTCCAAGACCGCCCCAAAAAGGCACTGGGGCAAAGTCTCAAAGAAACACTTTTTTCAGGCGTAAACTTTTAAGAGCCCTAACCCAGCATAGTCACACCGGACATCTCAGTTCCTTTTGCATCGAATGTGACAATACACGGGAAGGGTTGTCTACCAGGCAAGCTCATCAGAGACTCTTGAAGCTTGTGCTGGTTTTGCCTGGACTTCACCCCATGTGTTCTTCCCTTGGCTGATTTTGCCATAGTCTTTCACTGTGATGAATTATAGCCCTGAGTAAGACCCTCTAGTGAGTCTTACAAGTTCTCTTAGTGAATCTTCAAACCTAGGGTGGTTTGGGGGACTCCCAATGCACCAGCCAAGGACCAGCTTGCAAGGAGGCCTTTCTAAGATTCTAAGGATAGCATCGTGAATTCTTTTGTGCATACCTCTCTACGATGTAAAGCGTACCCACTTCATTATATTCTTGCCAGAATTGTATTTTGTTTGTTTGTTGTTGCTGTTTTGGCAGCAAACTAGATATAATTGGCACATTTTTTAAAGTGCATTTCTTTGATGATTAATGAACAGGTAAACTTTCATCCTGAATATATATTATATTTCCTAGATTGTTTGGTTTCTTCATTGATATATCTGTTAGTCTTGTTTGTGGGCCCCCCATCTGTTGGAGTAAGCTTTTAATAAAAAATATTAACCTTTTTTTAATGCTTATTTATTTTTGAAAGAGAAAAAAAGCATGAGTGGGGGAGGAGCACAGAGAGGGAGTCAGAGGATCTGAAGCAGGCTCTGCACTGATAGCGGAGAGCCTGATGCAGGGCTTGAACTCACGAACCGTGAGATCATGACCTGAACCGAAGTCAGACACTTAACCGACTGAGCTATTCAGGCACCCCCCCAAAATATTAACCTTTTGATTAGAGGGAAATAACAAGGTCCAGCTATGAATTTTTGATCTGTTGGACTTGCTGTCATCCTGGGATGTTTTGGGTCAGAAAGCTTTAAAATTATTTTTAGATTTAAAATTAGAACTTTCTCAGGGCGCCTGGATGGCTCAGTCAGTTAAACATCGACTCTTGGTTTCATCTCAGGTGATGATTTCACAGTTCATGGGTTCCAGCCCCGTGTTGAGGTCCATGCTGACAGTGTGGAGCCTGATTGGGATTCTCTTTTTCCCTCTCTGCCCCTCCCTGGCTCATTCTCTATCCCTCTCTCTCTCAAAATAAATAAAGAAACATTTACAAAAGAATTAGAACTTTCTCATAGCCCTCAAAGTCAAGAAATTTTGTTTTTAAAGAAGAGACATTATCTTATGATGTCTTTTTTCCTTGGCATACGTCCCTTCCATTACCATTAACACTTTTATTTTCTTTTCAAGTTTTTATTTAAATTCTAGTTAGTTAACATACTGTGCAATACTGCTTTCAGGAGTAGAACCCAGGGATTCATCACTTATGTATAACACCCAGTGCTTATCACATCAAGTGCTCTCCTTAACACCCATCACCCATCTAGCCCATCCCCCAACCACCTCCTCTCCAGCAACCTTCAGTTTGTTCTTTAGGTGAAGAGTCTCTTACGGTGTATTTCCCTCTCTTTATTCCCCCTCTTCCCATATATTCATCTATTTTGTCTCTTAAGATTCAGATATGAATGAAAGCATATGGTATTTGTCTTTCTCTGATTTATTGCATTTAGTATAATACACTTTAACTCCATCCATGTCATTGCAAATGGCCAAATTTCATTCTTTTTGATGGCTGAGTAATATTCCTGTGTGCGTGCACGCGCGCACCATTCAAAAGACAATGGACGTTTGGGTTCTTTCCATAATTCGGCTATTGTTGATAATGTTGCTAAAAGTATTGGGGTGAATGTGTCCCTTCGAATCAATATTTTTGTATCCTTTGGATAAAAACCTAGTAGTGCAGTTTTTTTATCCTACTCTATGCAGGATCATAGAGCAGTTCTATTTTTAACTTTTTAAGAAACTGTTCTCCACAGTGGCTGCATCAGTTTGCATTCCCACCAACAGTGCAAGAGGGTTCCCCTTTCTCCACATCTTTGCCAACAACTATTAACACTTTTAAAAATCTGGTGTACTGACATAATTATTTCATTTTGAATAAAAATTCAAGACAAATGTTTTTCAAAGTTTCTGAACATTCCTTTTTTATAGTTAAAAGCAGTTTTTAAATGAGATTTCCTAATTTTTAATTCTGTAGAGAAAAACTAAAATGCATGTGAGTTTCTACTTCATGGCTGCCATTTTTTAATAAATTTTTTTTAATGTTTATTGAGAGAGTGTGGGGAGGAGTGGGGGAGGAGAAGAGAGAGAAGGAGACGCAGAATCAGAAGCAGGCTCCAGGCTCTGCTGACGCTCAGAGGCTCAGATGCATGAGCTGTGAGATTGTGACCTGAGCTGAAGTCAGATGCTTAACCAACTGAGCCACCCAGGTACCCCTATGGCTGCCGTTTTTAATTTCTACTGGGCATTTACTCCTTTGGGAACATTAGAGGTCTTTTGGAAAATAGGCACGAAGTCCAGATAACTATGTAGAAAAAGCCAAACCTGTTCAATAGTATTTTTTATTGTGGTAAACCTACATGACATAGAATTTGCCATTTTAACTCTTTTTTATTGCACAGTTCTGTGACATGACACTCACAATGCTATGCAACCATCACCACTATTTCCAGAATTCTTTATCACCATAAATAGAAACTCTTTTATTAAACAATAGCTTATTTCTCTGACCCTAGCCCCTGATAACTTCGAATCCACTTTCTATGTTTATAAATTTACCTATTCTAAGGATTTCATGTGGGTGGAATCATACAGTATTTGTCCTTTTGCATCTGGATTATTTTACTTAGCATAATGTTTTCAAGGTTCATTCATGTTGTAGCATGTATCATAAGTTCTTTCCTTTTTATGACCAAATAATATTTTCTTGTATGTATATGCCATATTTTGCTTATCTCTCAGTGAACACACAGTACCACCTTTTGGCTGTTGTGAGTAGTGCTGCTATAAACATTGGCATAGTTATCTGAGTCCTGATTCTCAATTCTTTTTTTTTCCCAGTGTGTACCGAGGAGTTACTGGGTCATTGTAATTCTATATTTAAACTTTTTGAGGAATTGCCAAGCTGTTTTCCACAGCCGCAGCACCATTTCACATTCCTGCAAGCAATGTTTTGATTTCTCCATGTCTTCGTGCACAGTGTTGTTTTGTTTTGTTACAGTGTCCTGGTAGATGTGAAATAATATCTCACTGTAGTTTAGGGTTGCATTTCCCCAGTGATTAGTGGTGTTGAGCATCTTTCCATGTGCTTATTATTGGCCATTTGTATCTACTCTTTGGAGAAATACCTATTCAAGTCTTTAGTCCATTTTTTAATTGGATTGCTTTTCTTATAGTTGTTTAGTTGTAGGAGTTTTAAAAAATATATTGTATATGTTAAATCCATATCTGATATATGATTTGCAAATATTTTCTCTCATTCTATGTGGGTTATCTTTTCACTGCCTTGATAATGTCCTTTGAAGGACAACAGTTTTTAATTTTGATGAAGTCCAATTTAGTAATTCTTTTCTTTTGTTACTTGTGTTTTTTTGTATCATGTTTAAATTATAATTCATTTAAAACTAATTTGTAGCTTGTACATTTGGAGGCTTGGTTAAATTGTGTGTGTGTGTGTGTGTGTGTGTGTGTGTGTGTATGTATGTTTAGCAGTCTAGATACTGTGTGTGTGTGTGTGTATGTATGTTTAGCAGTCTAGATACTGATTAAGGACAGAGCTGAGAAAGCTCATCTCCATTGAAAGCCCTGGCACAATAAAATATTCTCATACCAAGTAATTTAATCTTTTTTCAGGTGATAAGTTGCAGTTTATATTCACTAATATTGACCCTAAGCATCCTGAAAACCCGTTTATGTTTTCCCTCCACCTAAATGAAGCAAGGGAATATGAGGGTATGTATTCCTCTCTCTTTACTGGAATTTAAGATTGGCATCCAAAATGTTATCTGAATCAGCATACAGAGTAATATGAAGGAGGGGGTGCCTGGGTGGCTCAGTCGGTTAAGTGTCCAACTCTTGATTTCAGCTCAGGTCCTGATCTCACAGTTTCGTGAGTTTAAGCCTCTCATTGGGCCCTGTGCTGACCCTAAGGAGCCTGCTTGGGATTCCCTCTCTCTCTCTCTCTCTCTGTCTCTGCCCCTCCCCTCCTTCGTCTTTCTCAAAATAAATAAATAAACTTAAAAAAAGTAATATGGAGGAAAGTAATATTCCCACAGGTGTTCCTTTCTTTGCCACTCTTGGTTCACAGGATAGGGTCTTCTAAAGGCTGTGAATGTAATTTTGATTTATAGTTCTTATCTAGGGGCCTTAATATGTAACTTCTCTTCAGGGTGGCACAGTGCCACAGGGGTAGAAAAGACTAAAAGACCACAGATCACTGCATTTCATATGCAAGTATGAATTATCCCTTTAGAGAACATTAGGTTATAAAGGATATGACTATATAAATGTGAATATTATAATGTATTTGAATAGGTGATTTTAAAAGCAAATGCTAAGTCATCAGAATGTGGTAATTTATTTTCCCAAAAATCAATTTAAGAAATACTATCCTCTCCTGAAAAATCGCACACATTGGTAATTTAGCTCACTTACTGATTCTCCAGCAGGCCATAAAGGCATCGATTTATGGAGCATATGTGTGATTGGTAATAGTTGGAACTAGAAGAGAATGGAAATATATTTATCTCTCTTTTATTCTTCTTATGCCCCTTTAAAGTAATTTTTAATTTATTGGAATTCAGAAAAATGGTTCTCAGCTCATTAGACCTGTGTTCTCATCTTAAAAGCACTTATAGACACATGCTCAGGAGGACTGCTGAGTTGGCTTCCTAATGTGCCCTGGTGACTGCATTCTCATTCACATGGAATTTTTATTTTAGGAAAATTTATATTTTAGGAATCTAATTCATGTACAAATTCTCTCTCTCTCTCTGTAAATATCTTCTAATGAGTGCTAAATTTTCCAAAGCAAACCCCAAAAGCCACATGCCTAGTGTTTTCCAACTTGCATATCCTCTCTTGCTACATGGGGTCACAGAGTTTGATAGTGTGTTAAAATAGAATCTACAGTGTGATTTTGCACCAAGTGCTTAAATTTGTTCTTTCTCTGCTGTGGTCCTGGTTCTTGTCCTTGTTTCCTAAGCAGTCTCTACCAAAGAACCGGAAATCTGATGTGGTTGACTTTCTTCCCCTTGGACAAGGGACCAAATTGTTGGGAGAGAAAGCTGAATCATGCTTTTCCTTTGACCACCCTCACTGGAAACTTGTTCCTGATGCGTACCATTTTGTACAGCTACATGTTGACAGGTGCACTGTTACTTGTGACTCTGTCTCACTTGATTAGTAGGTCCTAAATACCACTTTTAGAATAGCAACCACAGGGGCGCCTGGGTGGCTTAGTCGGTTAAGCGTCCGACTTTCGCTTAGGTCATGATCTCACAGTTTGTGGGTTCGAGCCCCGCGTCGGGCTCTGTGCTGACTGCCAGCTCAGAGCCTGGAGCCTGTTTCAGTCTGTGACTCTCTCTCTCTCTGGCCCTCCCCTGCTCACGTTGTCTCTCTCTCTCTCTCTCCTAGAAATAAATAAAACATTAAAAAAAAAAAGGAATAGGAACCACATTTTCTACGAAAGCTTGTGAAAGCTTAGATTTTTTCCCATAATTGTAAAGTTTTAAAAGTGGGCATTGAAAGCTATTCTTTTTTTGATCCAGTGGCCAGGAGCTAGGATTCAAGCCAGAGGGTTACAGAGAAACCTGACTAACAGTTAAAAAGCAAAACAAAACACCCCCCACACACACACACACCCCTATTAAAACAATTTAGTTAATGTAAAGAAAGATGATGGGAAATGGTATTCTGTTCTTCATCATTGAGTTCTTCAATCCGTCGACTACCATCTGTTTAAATTTAAAGTACGATTGTAGTACTTAAGATTTTAATATTTAGAGATTAGACAAAGAAAAAGTCCAAAAGATAGTTAGGATATGAAAATCAAATGTATCTGTTATTCTTTGCTAAGCATTTCAGTAAAATGGAATTGAAATGGTTTGACTCAGATGAAAGCATCTAAATTAGCAACATTTCTCTTCCATAAAAATCTCATTCAAATTATCTTCCTTTTTTTTTTCCTTCTAGTGTCAGATAGTGCTCCTCATCTTGAGTGCCTAGCAGAATTTCAAGAGAATGTAAGGAAGACCAACAATTTCTCGGCTTTTCTTGCCAATGTCCGGAAAGCTTTTACTGCTATGGTTTATAATTAATGACTGAATAGTATATAAAAACTGTTAATTTTTTTTCCTTATTGTGTATCTCTTTTAAAAGAATTCTCATTATCCACTGTTTGCCTGTAATTCTTTTGTATTTTTGTAACATTTCTGTGTGGTTTATTTCTTTAAATTATTTTAATTAAAATCTTAAGAAATAAAATTTATAGAGTAAATGTGTTCTTTTTAAAATGAAAGATAGTATACTGTGATACGTGTGTGTGTGCATATATATATGTATATATATATATTTTTCTTTTTTTAATGGCAGGCATGAGTAGTTTATGGTTAGCCTGGGAATGGGAATTTGTAATCTGCACTGTGTCTCAGTGGTTTACAAGCTTTTTAAGGCCATGGAGTAGTAATATTTAAAAATTAGGAATGTGGGCCCAACGTAAGGTTAGCAATTTTTGAAACGTACTTGGCAAAACAAATACATCTAAATATTACTGTCTATGATCATTCTAATATAAAGGAAAGAATATTTTTTTCTTGTACCAAAAGGATTCTGTAGCTAAAATAAAGGACAAACCTTCACATCAGAAGAAGGTTGGCAGGATTCTACTGATATATTCAAAAAAGGATACATTTTTGAAAACCGAAATGTGGAACATTTACAACCAATTTCGGTTTTGTAACATTTATACTGTTTGTTGTCTAAGTTTGCCATCTTGGAAGCTGCTTCAACACAGACCACAGTTCAAATGTCAACTTGTTCGAGGAGTCTTTTTGTCAGCATCCTTTCTTTAAGAATCTGGTTGTGTTTAAGTAAGCTTTCTATAACGGAAGCCACATGGTACTGTCTCAGGGTATCTTGTGCACACCTAAAAGTCATGAAACAATGGCCTCCATGCCTTTAGTTCCTACAGCTACTCCCTGAAGTCTGGAAGAATTTTCCATCCAGTTAACTAGTAGGAAGTAGGAAGAAAGTTTCAGAGCACTTCCCCTCAGTTGCCTCTTATACCTAGGACTTGGCTCAGAGCCCTGCTTACCATCATATAGCAGTAGAATTTATTTGACAAGAATACTAGGGGTTGCTGGGAATGTTATCACTGACCCATCCCAGTGTGCAGCCCAGATTTTAGGAGCCATTGATTGGGATCCTTTCTGCAGAGATAAAAGGCTAATTAATAAACTACCCTAGGGATTGGGTACTAACAAAGTCTTTCTTTAAGCATTTTATTTTTTTCATATCAAATATTTAATATGTAAACGTTAAACAACATTCTAATGCACAAGCAATGGGCCAAATAAGAAATCAAATGGCAAATCAAAATATGTCAAAACAAAAGAAAAAACACAATATTCTAAAACCTATGGAATGTAGCAAAAGCTGATGTTAGAGTGAAATTTATGTTATAAATGTTTGTATTAAGAAAAACAGTTCAAATAACATTGCCCCCCAAGGAACTAAAAAAAGAAGCTTAGCTGTAATTTAGTAGAGGAAGCAAATAACAAAAAATCAGAAATAAACTAGAGACCAGAATAAACAATGTAACATTGAAAGTAATGACCAGTTTTTCTAAAAAAAAAAAAAAAAAAAAATTGGCAATGCTTCAACTAAGAAAAAAAGACTCAAACCGAAAAGAACTGGAAGAGAAAACTGTATCACTCAGTGCAGAGCCCAACACCAAGCTCAATCCCATGAACCTGGGATCATGACCCAAGCTAAAATCAAGAGTTGGACACTGAATTAACTGAGCCACCCAGGCACCCCTCTGCTGTTATTTCTTGACATAAATTTCTGCTTCATTTTCTCTTCTTCCTGGACTCCTATAATAAAAGTGTGATTACATTTCATGGAGTCGCTGAGTTCTCTTAAGTCTACTGGCAACCAAAATGTTATCTGAATCAGCATATAGATAAAATGCAAGGAGGGGTGCCTGGGTGGCTCAGTCGGTTAAGTGTCTGACTCTTTTTTTTTTTTTTTATATTTATTTCTAGGAGAGAGAGCGTGAGCAGGGGAGGGTCAGAGAGAGAGGGAGTCACAGACTGAAACAGGCTCCAGGCTCCGAGCTGGCAGTCAGCACAGAGCCCGACGCGGGGCTTGAACCCACAAACCGCGAGATCATGACCTAAGCGAAAGTCGGAAAGTCGGACGCTTAACCGACTAAGCCACCCAGGCGCCCCAAGTGTCTGACTCTTAATTTCAGTTCAGGTCATGATCTCAACAGTTCGTGAGTTTGAGCCCCTCTTTGGGCTCTGTGTTGATCTTGAGGAGGCTGCTTGGGATTCTCTCTCTCTCTCTCTCTCTCTCTCTCTCTGTCTGTCTCTGCCCCTTCCCTGCCCCCCTGTCTATGCCCCTCCCTTCCTTCATCTCTCTCAAAATAAATAAATAAACTTAAAAAAAAGTAATATGAAGGAAAGTAATATTCCCACAGGTGTTCCTTTCTTTGCCACTCTTGCTTCACAGGATAGGGTCTTCTAAAGGCTATGAATGTAGTTTTGGTTTATAGTTCTTATCTAGGGGCCTTAATACGTAACTTCTCCTCAGGGTGGCACAGTGCCACAGGGGTAGAAAAGACTAAAAGACCACAGATCACTGCGTTTCATATGCAAGTATGAATTATTCCTTTAGAGAACATTAGGCTATAAAGATAAGACTATATAAATGTGAATATTATAATGTATTTGAGTAAGTGATTTTAAAAGCAAATGCTAAGTCATCAAATGTGGTAATTTATTTTCCCAAAAATCAACTTAAGAATTATTATCCTCTCCTGAAAAATCATACACGCTGTAATTTAGCTCACTTACTGATTCTCCAGCAGGCCAGAAAGGCATCGCTACATTGGGAGTATATGTGCCCACCACTGTTCTAAGCTCTTCACATATGTCTACTCATTTATATTTCCTCAACAACCTGTGACGAGATACTATCCATAACCTTGTTTTACAGATAAGAAACCCAACGTGCTGAGAGTTCAAGTAACTTTGATTCACGTAGCTGGTGGGCGTTAGAGTTGGAATTCAAGCCTAGGTGGGAGTCAGGTATTTAATCCATGGGCTTCACCTGGACCACGCCTTGTACATTTCTGTGTTGTATTGCAGGAAAAGTATATGAAGACAAAGCTCTTAAAAAAGAGTCTAGACAAACTTGAACTTCAATAATATAACTTAGTGTTTATGTTTCCACAGAAGTATAATGAGTAAGAGAAAGAAAGGTAAACTCTCTTGAAAGTAGAGGAATATACTTTGTCTGGATCATTAGGAAATAGCTTCACTAAGACAACAAAACAGCTTCACATCTCAGGGAGTCAATGAGCAGAGTACTTGGCCTTTAGGACCTGAATGGCTCACTGAGAACAGTCTCTAAGTCTCGATGACTGCAGTCATCAACTTATGGAAATGTTGGATGGAGGGCAATTGATTTATGTATAAGTCTTTACCTGTTCAGTCAAATATAAAGACCTTAATTGTTGAGGGTCACTGTGTACTAACCCAGGAATATTCTGGAGCTAATATTACTAATATATTATCTTAAATTATAAAGTTGCTACATTGTGAAAATGTCACTTTGAGTAAGAATACACATGAAAAGCAAACCAAACTGTCTCCTTAAGTTTGCTGTTTTTTATACATTGTATTTAGGATGGTATATTGCAAAACTAAAATAAATTTTAGGGGTGCCTGGGTGGGTCAGTCGGTTAAACACCCCACCCTGAATTTTGGCCCAGGTCATGATCTTACAAACTGTAAGTTTAAGTTTAGCTGTAAGATCAGGACATGATCTTACAAACGGCAAGCCCCTTGGGGCTCTCTGCTATCAGCCCGGAACCTGCCTCAGACCCTCTGTCTCCCTCACTCTGTCCCTCCCCTACTCATCTCTCTCTCAAAATACATAAATAAACTTAAAAACAAATAATAAATAAAATGGAATCCAAATGGGGTAGACTAATCTAATCCACATTTTATAATAAAATGAACAATGAGATCTTTAAAAATTATATTAAAAAAATGTAAAGGGACATCTGGGTGGCTCAGTTGTTTAAACTCTTGATTTTGGCTCAAGTCATGATCCTAGGGTTGTGGGATCAAGCCCAGTGTTGGGCTCCATATTGAGCATGGAGCCCGTTTGGGATTCTCTCTCTCTCTCTCTCTCTCTCTCTTTCTCTGCCCTCTCTTTGCTCATGCTCTCTCTCTCTAAAAAAAAAAAAAAAGAAAGAAAGAAAAAATTAAACATTAAAAAATTAAACTCAATCACTAAATTGTTTCAGTTAAACAAAAAAGAATTGGCACAAAATCTGCTAAAGTGTTCTAATGGGTTAAAAATTTCAATTTCCCAGCTGATGAGGATTACCAAGTGTTACTTCTTTTCCAACTCAGAAAATTGCTGTACAGAGACAATTAGTTCTGTTTTGATTTGTGTTCCATGACAACAAATTGCCTAGTTTGCTATTACCTTGCATAGTGCCTGGCACAAAGTAGACAGTAAATATCTGTTAATGTTGAACATACCATCCAGACTTAATAGAAAATTATTTAATAGGAAATAAAAATTAAACCCTTGAAAAGGAGCTAACTTGTTCAGTGATGCTGCTATCTTTGTCATTTTTAGGTGGTAAAAGATAGCCCTACAGGCAACTCTTGACTTAATGATGAGCTAATAGAGAGGAAGATTCTTTCTGAATAGAGGATTTCACCTAAGTAGAAATAGAGTCCAGTTGTTAAGTAAACTGGAAGAAATATAAGCTATTTAAAATCAGCTCCTTTCTTGGAATAATTAAATACATCATGGTGAGAAGTATGAGCAATCTATGACATGGTATGATGTGAAGAATGTTTAGAGTCTACACATGTTATCCTGTTTTGTTAGCAACTAGCTGGAAGCAGTTGAGATTAAGGTCTTTAATTAGAAGGAAGCAAATAAATATATTTATAGGAGATTTATATATGAGATTCAAATAAATGTGACCTGTATAATGGTAAATCTTGAATACTCTAACTTTTTTTGTGAAAAGTTCTGTTTGCCATCATCAAAACGGTACTGTGAAAAAAATCTGAGAATTAAGATGTCGGCTAGGCTATGGTACATGATCTTAAGCAAGTCATTTAACCTTCTAGAGTTTCAGCTCTACTCTGCTATGGTAGTTTCCCAAACTTACCATGTTCTTTTCTGTTGATCAGGTCATGGAAGTTTGCTTCTAGTCTCAGTTAACTAAAAGTAATTATCATGAACGTTTGCTAATGTTATCATGTTTCTTCCGCATCTATATAGATTATCATCTTTAATCTGTCAAGATGCAGATTTATACCAATAGATTTTTAAAGAAATATTGCATCAACCCTGCCTTCCTGGAATAAACACAATTAGCTATGATATGCAACATTTTTTCAAAATAGTGTTGGATTCAGTTTGTGAATATTCTGTTTAAATTTTTATATCTATAGCTATAAATGAGATTGGCTTATAATTTTTCTTTGTCTATTAACTTGGTTTTGGCATCAAGGTTATACTAGATCCTCGACCCTTGAAAGTAGCTCAGGTATGTTCGTTTTTTTCTACTTCCTGAAAAAGTCTGAATGAACTCACCTATGGAACTATCTGGGCCTGTGTTTTCTCTGTAATGAAGATTTATTTTGTAACTACTCATTACATTTCTTTAATAGTAATTAAATTACCCAGCTATTCTATTTCTTGAATGGGTTTTGATAATGCATATTTTTTGAGAATTTTGTCTTTTGGGCTTGCTTTTCTTGCAAATTAATTGGTGTAAAGTTGTTGATAGTATATGATTTTAGCTTTTATATATCTGCTACAGCTGTAGTATGTCCACTTTTGCCTTATAAATAATATTTTTATGCTCTTTTCTCTGAATTTTGCCAAAGATTTGCTCAATTTATTAATCCCTTCAAAGAACCAATCAACAGCTTTATTCGATATTTTATTTTGTTTTATATTTCATTAACTTTTGCTCTTTCTTTTCTTTTTATTTCCTTTTCTTTATTTGGGTTGTTTCTGCTGTTGTTTATATAAATCCATACTGACGATACTTAGTTCATTAATTTTAGCCTTTCTACTTTTCCCTATAACATGTTTTTTAGCTGCTTTCCCAGACCTGCAGGTTTTAATATTTAGTAGCTTTCCTATTTTTTATTTCTAATATTTTCTAATTTCTATTAAGGTTTCTTCTTGACCATGGGTTATTTAGAAGTTTGTGTGTGTGCATGCATACATGTGCTTATGTGCATGCAGGTGCACATATGTATGTGTTCTCCAAGTGCATGTGGTTTTTAAATTATTCTTTTCTTAGTAATTTCTAACTTATATTGTGGTCAGACTGTTCTATGGCCTAGTGCATTATCAATTGTACTGTATTTATTGTACTATACTTACCCGTCTTGTGATGTGAGATGATAAAATGCCTACATGGTGAGACAGTGAGATGAATGACGTAGGCATTGGTGGCATAGTGTTAGGCTACTATTGACTTTCGATCCTAAGTCAGAAGGAGGATTACCTACTCTTCGAGCCTGGGTGGTGGGGTGGGGAGTAGAGGCGAATGGACTGTGAGGGGAGAGCTGTTTGCTTCGCATTCTCTGGTATCAAGATAGGGGCCATACCAGGCTTTCTTCTGCCAACAAGAATATCAAGTAAGTGACTGAGAAAGAGGAAGAAGAGTCTCTCTTGAGAAAGTGTCATGTAGTCCAAAGTGTTCCTTCTTCCATTAGCCAAGAGTGAGCATGAGAAAGAAGAGGAAAAGGGGCAGCCCCCACAATGGAGAAAGACCTCTTGACAAAGTCCCTAACACCATTTGTCTTTAAAAACTTATTGGATCAGGGACGCCTGGGTGGCTCAGTGGGTTAAGCGTATGACTTCAGCTCAGATCATGATCTCACGGTTTGTGGGTTTGAGCCCCTCTGCTGACAGCTAGCTCAGAGCCTGGAGCCTGTCTTTGGATTCTGTGTCTCCCTCTCTCTTTGACCCTCCCCTGCTCATGCTGTCTCTATCTCTTTCTCAAAAATAAATAAAACATTAAATTTTTTAAAAAAAGATCCTTTATAAAAAAATGGAAATAACTTATTGGATCAAAAGGAGGGGATACTTCTTTTTTTAGAGCTGACTCCCTGGGTACGTGGGATTTCTCCACTTTCTCCAACAGTACTCCTTCCGCGGTGTGTGATATAGTTCAGACACTATTCTCAGCAATCATTCAAATCAGTGGTTCTCAAGCTTCATCTTGCGTTAGAAGCACCTGGAGTGCTCGCTAAACCACAGATGGCTGGGTTTCTGACGGAGTGTAAGGTAGGAGTTGACATTTTGGATTTTTTTTTTTTAAGTTTATTTATTTTGGAGAGACGGAGAGAGACAGAGCGCAAGCAGGGGAGGGGCAGAGAGAGGGAGCGACACAGAAACCAAAGCAGGCTCCAGGCTCTGAGCTGCAGGACAGGGCCTGATGCGCGGCTGGAACTCACGAACTGCGAGATCATGACCTGAGCGGAAGTCGGACGCTCAGCCGACTGAGCCATCCAGGCGCCCCACATTCTGCATTTCTAACTTAGTCCAAGGTTATATGGGTGCAGCCGGTCCCAGCACCACACTCGGAAATCGCTGGAGCAAGCACTGAGCCTTTTGCCCCAGTGTCAGAAAACCCCAAATTACAAGTCAGCTGAGTCTGAGATCAGTAACCCATTTGCCACCTCATATATCCGGCGAGGCAGGTTCCAGTGCTTTCCAGGCACTCCCTGGTGTGACTCCCTTTGTTGTCCCCAGATCTCTATCCTTAGTCCTGAGCCGTGGAGCCAAGGTCCTTCTCTGGCCGGTTCGGTGTGCTTCCACTCCCAGGTCGGCCTCGCCTTACCCCGTAGTTCCTCCGAGAAAGCGTTTCACTCGAATTCTGTGCAAGTCTGTTTACTTCAAACTCCGCCGGGCTGGCAGATGCTGCTTCAGTCCCCCCTTTGCCGTGACCCACCCCCCAGGGGATGGCCACCAGGCTCTCCCGCTTAGGCACGTTTCCTCAGCTGCAGGCACCCACACGTCCACCTGGTTCCTCTAAACTGAGCTCCGGGCTCTACAACCTGGATTCTCTGCCTTGGCGATTGACCGTGCGTGGGGTTTGTGACTGGGAGCGGGAGGCCTGGGATCCCCCGCTCGGCAGGGCCCTGCACGCTGGATCACAGCTTTCCAGAATCGCTGACACTATCCTCGAAGCTCTATCCGAGTAGCCGCACTGCCTCTGCAAGATTCCTGCTCTTCTCTGCTGTGTCCCCAACTCTGGTCCAAGCCCGGAGCTCCCCCCCCGGCTCCTAGCCCCCTGCCCCCACCTCCAGGTGTATCTTCCCCGGGAATGATTATACCCTCTTCCAGTGTAATGCTGCAGAGAACGGCAGGACGTGTTATTTGAACCTAATGCACTTTTCTTCCTCTAGGTCAGGCTGATTACACCCTAAGGCCATTAAGACTTTAGGAGGGGTGGGGCGGAGGAGAACAAAGTTACACTCTGCTCCAATTACTGATCAGTTACAGCCTTATAATACTGTGCAATAAAATTTACTTTACCCTAAACTGGATATTACTTTTTGATAGATTGGAAGGCACTTTAAGTGATTAAAGTGCTTTTTGTCATTATAAATATTAATTATTACGGGTAATCGAAAATGCAAAAAAATGAAATTAATACATCTTTCTGGTTGATAGCACGACGGATGTATCAGTTTGCATATGACTAGAAAGAAGATAAAGTAGAAAAATGCCTCCTGATATTTTCAGTGAAAATCTGGCTCAGGCCTCTACTGCCTATATTTCAGGATGTTAATGTTGCTAAGAACTTCCTGAGACATGGGGCTGCATAGTGGAGTGTAATAATGAAAGCCCAATAAAGAGTTTAAAAGCATTAATATTAAAAGTTATTTTATTCTGTATGGAAGACTTGTGCACATCATTAACCTTCACAATATACACTTAATTTTTATCTAGACATAAGGGCTACCATTCCTGCCTGTCCAATCAGAAAATTCTTGCCCTACTAAAAAGATATTGAGCAAGTCTATCCTGCCCAACTCTATTTGTATACGCAGTTTGCCTATGGTATTTCTTTGAGGTTTAAAAATTATATGTCACAGATGCAAAAAGAATTTTCAGCAACGTTGCAAAACAGGAAAATCATTTATGGTTTCACAAAGTAAAGCTGATTTATGAAGAAAGAGGGGCGTCTTTCTTTGAAAATTACTTCCAGTGAGTTTCAGGGCCCAACCACTATTATCATCACTTTCTCTACACAAATGATCCATTGTAGGCTGCAGTCAATTGCTACACAATTTTTTATACATCAAGGCTTAATGGAAAGAAGTAAGATGAAGAGGAAATATAAATTCAAATTTTCTCTTCATGGTCTAATGGCCTATTATTCAGCCAACTTTCTACATGTAGAAAGCCTTCATTAGTACACCATTAAGGATGACATTAAAACTTCTGATCTGCTCTTCTAGGCTGTAAGTTATGTCTCACATAACAAATTTTACATGAGCTCCTTCAGGTCTGGTATCTCTATCTATAAATATCTCTTTGTGTTCGTTATATCCTGCCATAGGCTTGCAGTGGTGCAGAGTATAAAAAATGCATGTACCTTGGTTTGAAAAATTCCTTTTCAAAAGTATAAAATTTAATAAATAAAAAGATGTAGGTGGCAGGACAGTAATGGAATGGATTTTAATTACTCTAATGTACTATTAGGCACAAAGTAAACATGCCCAGATGTTTCTATCAACACTATGATCTTCCATTTAATAAAGTGTAATCTCCAGGCCATTTTCTGGAAGGTGCTGCTATACCACTTCTCTCCATTCTAAAATGTTCCTCTTGGGAAGAATTTACCCATTAAAGGTCATTTGGGGAAGGAGCATAAAGCTGCTTCTCTCTAAAAATTCCATTTTAACAGTAAATGTTGGTTTCCAGAACTTTCCATCCAGAGAGATTCATTAACGTTTAAGGTTCCTTTCATGAGGAAGCTGCTGAGGGTATGCTTTTCATACTAATTGGGAAGTGCAAGTATCATACCTCTAAATTGGCATATGAAATTTCCAAATGTAGAAGGAGGCAAGAGATTTCAGACACTGTCTCTTTCTCAACGCTTTCCTATCCACCTTGCTCTTGCTTTCAGATCCCAAGCCTTCTCTGGCTCACACCCGACTTCCCTGCTAAGAGCAGTTCTGGTTGTGCGGAGAGGGCTTAGAAGAAGCCCTTACCTCAGAAGGTTGTTAGCTCAGGATGGAGCTCCATTCTACACTGAGCTCCTCTACCTCGTATCAGACCTCTTGTCCACCATCCCCTCTCCTGATCGTAGGGATGCTTGGCCTCAACTGATCCTTTATTCTACCCTCTCCTAACCTGGGTCTATCTCCCTGGGGTCTTATCTGCCAAGACTCTGCTGAACTTAATCTGTTCTTCCTCGTCTCCCAGACACTGCCTGACCCCTCACAGGCCTGCTCTGGTCTGTGGGCACACAGTCCAGATGAAAAAAACATCCAAGGCATAATCTCCGTTGTGCTACCAGAAAACTATGTGACTTCAGGCAAGTGGCTGAATGATCTGAACTCTGTCTCCCTCTGGGTGACACCAGGGGCTGCATTGGGGCATCTCTAGGGTCTGCTAGGATTTGAAAACTCTAGGAACTGCGGGGTCTCTTTCTTTTCTCCCTTTGCTCTCCATCTTCTAACTCTGTTTCAAGCAAATGAGCAAGAGTGCAAAGTGCCGTGACACACAGGTAGGACTCCATTAGCTACTTGTAAAGATGACAGCATTTATCTTTATTTGCACTACATTGTGTAGTTTACAGAGTAAGGTAGTATGTTCAGAATCTTGTTTTATGCCTGTGTAGCTGGGTTCCCGGCATTTGAAGGGAGCTCCTCCACATAAGCAGCAGGAAAATGGCCTTTTTTTCCATTCAAAGAACCAAACCACCATCCTTCTTCCTCTTTCTTGTATATAGTCACAATGTCACCTGTAAAAATGCACATTCAGTTAGACAAATGGGTCTCTGCCATTTAAGCACAAACCTGAGCCCAGTTGATAAAACAATTTTAAGGAGATTCTGCTTTCAAGGAGTCACTTGTTAGCATCAGTCTCTGCACATGATTGAGATAAAGCCAAACTTATTGAACACCTCTGTGTGAAACAGGCATAATGCAGAGAATATTAAAAAGAATAAGATAATGAGCAACCAAGTTATGTCATAAAATAGTTTCGTTAAAAACAAAATGGCACTGGGGCGCTAGGGTGGCTCAGTTGCTTAAGCGTCCGAGTTCAGCTTAGGCCATGACCTCGCGGTTCCTGGGTTTGAACCCCACATCAGGCTCTGTGCTGACAGCTCAGAGCCTGGGGCCTGCTTTGGATTCTGTGTCTCCCCCTCTTTCCGCCCCTCTCCTGCTTGCTCTCTCTCTCTGTCAAAAATAAATAAACATCAATTAAAAAAAAAAAAAGAAACCAGGTTGGATCATATATCCTTCTCATGGTGGATGGCTCATTTCAGATACAGCTTGTCATCAAACTCTTTTTTTGGTGTCTGTGTGTTAAGGATTTCTCATGTTGGTGGCCGAGACAGTCTGCTATGGTGACTATTATATCTCAGCTACCAGACTTTTCCTTAGATCAAGATAGCTTCCCTCCATTACATGTGCCAATTTCACAGTCCAAAGTTCCAACTCAAAACTTTGCACAGAAATATAACTCCCCATTCAACATTTTTGATAACTTTAATAAAATATCAGTTTGAAGACAATACTTTTTAAACTGTCAATGATTCAAATAAATAGAATTCCCAAGAAACACACGGCCCATCTCTAATTCTCTCTCTTTTAACACATACTATTCTGATATTAATAACCCTAAACTTAACCATAGATGCCCCAAATACTCTGGCTAAATCCTTCCCTTATGAGAAAGAGTCCTTCCTCTCTGGCTGCTTTCTGCACATCAGAGCAGACACATCCACTTCCTTCAGGATCCAAGAGAGCTCCTTAACTTTGAGCATCCTTCTGAGGTCATTGTTTAGTCTTTCTTTCATTCATTTTCTTCCCCAGTGCTTTACTTTCTTAGGCAAAAGAGACTGTCCACATCTACCCCTACTATCTCATGTCACTCATAAATCACTTTTTTTATTCTTGCAGGAGATCATTCTCAGCCTAATTTCCACCTCCAATGAGTTCTCTCAAGTCAGCGGATTGACACAGTTCACTAATAGGAATTTAAACAAATACTTTAAAATCTTGTTGCTAGCTTCCCTGAGCCTCCAATGGCTCCTTTTATTTAAAGAACCCACTTATAGGGGCACCTGGGTGACTCAGTCAGTTGAGTGTCCATCTGCCATTCAGGTCATGATCTCACTGTTGTGAGTTTGAGCTCTATGTTGGGCTCCATGCTGACAGCTCAGAGCCTGGAGCCTGCTTTGGATTCTGTGTCTCACTTTCTCTCTACCCCTCCCCTGCTCACACTCTGTCTCTCTCTCTCTCTCTCTCAAAAATAATTAAGCATTTAAAAATATTTTAATAAATAAATAACCCACTTATGAGATAAAGTATAAATAGACTTTGCTGCCAACAGAAACTGAAGACAAAGAAGATAATAAGTTTATTGTGTAACTATGTAACTCAAACTCAAGCCT
This sequence comes from Hyaena hyaena, assembly GCF_003009895.1. NCBI lineage: Eukaryota > Metazoa > Chordata > Mammalia > Carnivora > Hyaenidae > Hyaena > Hyaena hyaena. The sequence goes on along the minus strand of NW_024080950.1, from coordinate 711,472 downwards.
TGGGGTCTAGGTGGCATCTGAGAGAAATGTGTTTTTTATTCACAAGGAAAGTGGGAATACAGCGTTTCATTTACTTATTGCTGTAGGTAACCTTGAGATGACGTGATGAAGAACAAAGTGACTTCTCTAACACTTCCAACTTTTAGGTAAAGGCAACATTGATTTAAGATGAACAGAGGAGGGGGTCTACTATATTTCCTTTTTTCTTATCTTTATTTCTTTCTGAACTGGAAGGGAAAGTAGTCGCTGGAAGAAATCTGACTGACAATCTGAAAAGGAAGCACCCATTAACCAATAGCAAATACATGGTGTCCCTGTGGTATGGCTGCAAAATCCATCATGACTTCCTGTTGGCTCTGGGCACCATGTCCTGCCTGCAGATAAACAGCTCTCTCCTCTGACACAACTCTTTCTCACTAACCATTTCATTTCCAGATCACTACAGCAGCTTTAACATCCAAATTTGGCTGCTAATTGGACACACAGAGAAAATTGAGGCTAGTGGCTATTTCTTATTTAATGCTGAGGTCTAGATAACCCATGACATCATACCTTTCCATGTTCATCAAAACTCTGTGACACAAAGAAAGGGGTCGTTTCCTTAGATTGGCCGTAAAAACACTTTTCTAAGGGATAAGTGGGAGAAACATAAAGCTGGAAGTCCTCTGACCTGGCTTCTAGAATTCAAGCTTACCCTAAGCCATGAGAGGAAGTCATTTCACATTCCTGTATGTTTAGTTTTCTGAAAAAGAAAAAGGTGAGGCTACCTTTCTAGTAACTTTCCATTACTGACATTCTATCCTAGGTAAGCACTGTGATAAAAAGCATGATTCTGGCTTTCTGAGATCAAAGCATGCTCTACCATTTCCTGTAACTTTAGCCAAAGTGCTTAACCTTTCTCTGCCTCAGTCTCCTTGACAATAAAATGGGAATAAATAACAATATCTACCTCACAGGGCTTTTATGAATATTAAATGGGACAATGTGCTTGTAGCAATGCCTAGAACTTAGTAAATACTGAATAAATGTTAGCTGTTTTTATTATGTGACTTTGATTTTTGATGTGATTTATCTTTATTTTCTAAGAAGGGTCATTGTAAACCCGAAATGATTTGCCGTTGAAGTAACTTTTCAGGCTGTTGTAACAAAGACAGGAGTTTTAGTCAAGTTAAATTGGAAGGCAATCAAACTATTTGAGAATGATTCTTACCTTTTTCCAAATTTAATTCATCATCTTGTCTGGCTTGAAAAGAATATAAAGCCTTGCAAAGACCACTGCCGAGCTGGGCCACACCGGAGGCTGAAAGTTGGATCCGGTAATAATTAATAACGCTGTGTCAGTAGGCAAGATGCATAGTGTGGCGCTGAGCTGAACTATACTGTACCTTCTCAGGTCATACATTTTTCCCTCAACCCTCCACTTTTTGACTCCTTCCCACATTTTGGATAACATCTGCACAGAAAGCTACAAAGACCAACAAATGAAGCAGTCCTAACTGAAATGCAAATTTCTTTGCGCTGATGTAGGCCCAAAGGATTCTGAAAATAAAATGTAAATGTAGCAATGCGCCTTACCAACAGAGCCCGCCCCCAAATTATCATGGGCATGGGATTACCTGCAGATGAAGCACTCGGGAGTCTCTGCCCAGCAGAAGATGCCCTGCTCACCTTCATCCGAAAAGGCCGAGATATTTTCACATAACTATGTATCTGTTGCTGTTTAAATAGTTTTAAAAAATCATTTTTAATAACACTGTCATCAGAAGTATTTATGAGAACTGGGGCACCTGGGTGACTCCGTCGGCTAAGCGTCCGACCTCAGCTCAAGACATGATCTCACAGTTCGTGGGTTCGAGCCCCGCGTTGGGCTCTGTGCTGACAGCTAGCTCAGAGCCTGGAATCTGTCTTTGGATTCTGTGTCTCCCTCTCTCTCTCTGACCCAATCCTGCTCATGCTGTCTCTATCTCTCTCTCAAAAATAAATAAAACATTTTAAAAACTTAAAAAAATATATTTATGAGAAGTAACTCTTCCACAGCTGTTTTCCTCAGGAACTTGGTTTTCTTAACTTTTGGGAGGAGAGTATAAATGAATTATTCAATACTTAAAAAAAAATCTCTACTGTAAAGTTTTCTTGTTTCTAAAGCCTTAATATTTTCAGATTAGACAATTACTGTATTTTATACACTGTGTTTGCAATTTTGACGTGCACCTCAAGGTCGAATAATAACGTTCAAGCATTACTTCTATAAATTCAACTTTAATTGGCTTTAATGCAAGTGAAATTGCCATAACTCAATCGGCCATGATTGAGACCATTTTAGAGCTCTGAGTTTCATGGAAAGAGAAAGGTCCCTTTATCACAAGATGGTTACAGCTCCTCCTTCTGACAGAAAATGGAAAAGAGCTGCAAGGTGTAGTGACCTATGTATATTCAGGTGCTCATCATCAATTCTTAGAGTGTATCACTGGGAAAATACATAGGTGTGAATTTTAAAAATTATACTCACACTTTATCTACAGCATGTACTACGTGAAATGGATGGGACTAGAGCATATCACAAAATCTTACAATTTAGGCACATAGAAATTTTATTCGAAAAGCATGTTCAAAGAACAAATTTAAGATATGAGGAGGAAGAAGAAGGAATCCAAAGAATTACTAGCTCATGTTTAGTCCACCAAAAAATGTATTCATTTGTGACTGATTCTTATTACTGCACCCAAAAGGAATAAAAAATAAATTTATCATAAAATTCCACAATTGGGATTTGGGACATATGGCACATATAATTCATAATAGCCTTTTTGCCCCCATACTACTTGAAGCCACTACAAATAGCAAACCCAGTCGAGAAATTACAACCAATTCTCTTAAAGTTTTACCTTTTCTTTCCACCTGAAGATGGAGTTACTGCAGGGATGGTTGGGTTGAGGTCTTTGCTCAAGTTCTGCTAACACTGATGACAGTTTGTAGGAGTTTGCTTGCAAAAGGTCTAGTTTCAAATTGGTCTGTGGATACATCATTTGGCCGTGTGAGTAAATTTCCAGAAAATGAGGTACAACTGGATGGGTAAAGGGATATCAGGATAACTTCCAAGATGACAAAGAGGTCTAGAAAGGTACACATTCAACTTCATGCAGATATGCACACAAATTGCTAAAGAGAGCAAAAAATGGACCCTTTAAGTAGTTTAAAGGAAAGGCTTAGTTGTTAAGTGCTCCTCATTCTGGACTCTTCTCTACAGGGTAAGTCAGAAAGCTTGATAGATATATTACTCAGTATTTTGTGGCAGCAAATAGCTTTACTCTGAGCTATTTTCTGCTGAGCAGTGAGAAACGGAATCATAAGCGTTGATTGCAGAAGGTAGACTTTCAGAGAGCCTTGAAGAAAGGCGGTTGAACATTGTGCTCAGTAGTGTGAACACAACTGAACTTGTATCAATAGAATTAAACTGAAATGGTGTGAGATGGGTTTTGTTGCTGCTGTTGCTGCTGTTATTGTTTTTCTTAAAGAGATGAGGTCTTATATCACCCCAAAAGTTTGCAGTAACATTTCTGGAAACTGAATGTTCTGGGGTATTTGAGTATAAAAATAAGTGAAGCTAGGGGCACCTGGGTGGCTCAGTCAGTTAAGCGTCTTGACTTTGGATTTCGACTCAGGTCATGATCTCACAGTTTGTGAGTTGGAGCCTTGCATCAGGCTCTGTGCCAACAGTGCACAGCCTGCCTGGGACTCTCTGTCTCCTCTCTCTGCCCCTCCTATGCTTTCTCTCTCTCTTGTGCTCTCTCTCTCTCTCTCTTGTGCTCTCTCTCTCTCTCTCTCTCTCTCTCTCACACACACACACACACACACACACATACACACCCCACACACAGAAAAGAAAGAAACATCTAAACAACAAATGAAGCTAAAGATACACTACTAATTCTTAATTTGACCTCCTGTTCTCCATTTGAACTTGAACTAGAAACTTTATAATAACTTCTTTGTTAAGCCGTGTTCACTTAGAGTAAATCAAATAACAGAATGTAAACATTGGAAGGGGCCTGCTTATCCAATCTCTTCCTGACCATTATTTCTCCCTTTTCCACATCTCCAGCATGGGAATTCCTAACCCTAACATCCCTGGCCAAGGGACCACAGCACCTCAGGTTGGAAGGAACTGAATGAACACCTCTGATCGACTGCACTGTGGGACAGGCCTACCTAAGATGAAGCCAAAACTTACTGCTTATCTTCTACCATTAGACCTAGTCTGCATCTGACAGCATCATAGGGCAAGTGTCTTTCCTCTTCTATGTGGTACTCCTTCCGGTATCTGAAGGCAGTATCTACTCTAAATATATTCAGTTTCCACAACACTTTCTGCTAGAACATGCGTTATCAACATCCTTGTTTCAAATATGGCACTTGAAGGACCAAGAGGCAATGAATTAGGAAGAATTTAAATGAAACAGAATTTCCTCCCGCAAGAAACCTTCCCCGGGTAACACAAAGTCTACCCATATCCCTCCACCGGATGCAGGGGTGTGCAACGAAGTTACATGGGTATTTGCCATCTACTGCTCGACGGTTCATATTTGCTCCCTCATAAACACCATGACTTCAGGAATCAGAGCCTCTCAGATCTTGCACCCTCCACTACTTGGATCAGGCCAGCATGTACCCAGATGATCCCAATGCATGTTCTATGCTGGTAATGACTCTGTCAAAATTCTATGCAAGAACAACCAAAGAAATAAACTTATAACTTAACACCATCGTGAAATGTACCATAAGACTTTATTTTGGTAAATATTATTTGCATAGAATTAGAAAACCAAACATTTTGCACTATCACAGAAAATGTTCTACAGACTGCTTTATATTTTCACAAAAACTATAGCCATGCATCACTGCAAATATGTTAGAGCTCTGTTCCCAAGTGAACAGAATTCAGGCCTTTTCACTAAGAGTGTTAGGTTTGTTTTTACAACAGCACCCGCTCTTAAGGAAGCCTCTGCTAAACAGTAGATTAAACTGTACCTGGCTCTAACTATCTCCTTTCACGAAAGAACAATTGAAATTGCCTGTTTGGACAGAATTATTAGGTACCTGCTTTCACAAGAGAGTTACTGGGCTAAGTACAAGGTAAGGACAGCTGGCCCAGCTCCCCACATTCTTCAAAACATTGCTAAAGATTTTCTCTCTTCCTGAATTCTTCCCAGATTAGCTCCAGTCAACTTCCTATCTCACTAATCATAGCAGAAAACCCGTATCTAGCACACATAGTGCATAGTATCTGTTTGTCTTTATTTCTATATAGAATTCACAGCCCTCTGCTAACTTCTCTTTCACTGCCTGCCGGCTCCTCTGAATCGGCTGCATTGTCCATCACTCCCCACAAGTGCCTGGGGCCCATTGTGGTCCAGGCTCTCAGCAAAAAGGCCTAGAGATGTCTCTCCCCGCCCTCTCCTGACAGTACCTCTCCTCCCCTCAAAAAAACCTCAGCCTCTCAAGTTTTGTCCCTTTTTCTCAGGAGCTTTGACCACACATCCCAGACAACCCTCTTACTTCTGTGCCTCACATCTTTCCTCTCTCCTGTTGTTTTCCGAAGACCTGGTGTTAGCTAGGGGATCGGTGGAAAACGGAATCTTCATAGTTACCAGGTTTTCAGCTCTCCTCTGGGCACCGTGCTGGCATTTTCTAACTAATACTGTATCCTCACAATAACCCTTTGAAGGAGGGACCAATATCCCCATTTTACAGACGAGAACACTGAAGTCCTAAGTCCCTGTAAATGGCAGGATTAGATCCAGATATGGGTCTTTCTGAAAGCAGGCCCTGATTTTTTTTTTTTTAAATTACTTTCCTTAACTGAGTTAAAGTACACATGGTTTCCAGGCCTTGATGGAATTATTCTATTTTGGGGGAATTCTATTTTAGGCACAATTCTTTTCCGGGAAGGACACTAAAGCAAACATTTCTAAGTAGTTGAATTGTTCCAGGTCCCTCAACTGCTGTCAAGTAGGTGAGGTAGAAGCTCTCTTACCAGATTATTCTATGTCATGAGAAAAGGGAGGCAAAGAGAGGTCAAACCGGCCCCGAAAACAAGTATTCTAAAAATAACTCTTTCATCATTAAATCTAGGAAGGTGAACTCTGCAAATATTTACCTCGTCCATTAAGGCCACTGTGATTCTTTGGCTCTCTGCATCCGAGAAGGTGGAGTCGCTCGAGTAGGATTTCAGCATTTGTTCCAAACCTGGCAATGAAATGATTCTCTCAGTCACTGCTGTCCCCCTGCCCTCGCGGTTCACAGCTGAGCGGGGCAGCCGGGGAGCTTGCGCCCAGAGGTGGAACCAGGAGGACTTCCCAGCGCCGGAGGCCTTTCTGCAGTAGTTGTTACTAAATTTTACTAAAGCAGTGGCCTGTACCTTCATTTAATGAAATTTGAGAAATGCTGGAGTTTAAAAGTATCTTGATTATTATTTGGCAAGATGAGCTTTCGAATCCTCCTTGCGAACCCAGTCCGTGGTCCATTCCCAACACTTCCCACAGTGTTGGGCTCTCCCTCGCTATGGTATTTAGGGTTCTAAACATTTCACTCTCTTGGATTTCTTGACAGGGATTACATTTCAATGGGTTGCTCTGGTCCACAGAAGAGAAGTTCCAAGTTCCAGAATCATAACTGTGGGGTCGTTTTTATTATATGTATCGCTTTAGAGCAGCGTCACATTCTGACATACCTAACTTCTTTCCTCATTACATCTAGGAGGGTGAGCTCTGCAAATATTTACCTCGTCCATTAAGGCCGCTGTGATAAACTATTCATGTGGAAGGATAGTTTAAAAAGTAACAAACAAGAAAACCAAAAGCTGCGTGCACAGTGGGTTTACCGTGTTTTAAACCAAACGAACTGTCCCTCATTCCAGCCAATTTCAGAAACACGGCAATACGCTGCGTTTTTGGAAATGGGGACATAGTGCTTCTGTAGCTCTCTCAAATAGACCAAAATGTCATTTTCAGTCTGTTTGTGCTCCCCTTTCTTCTTTCCCATTTTTCTTTATTCACACAAATTAGGTTTGACATAGGATTCTTTAAGTGAGATGGTCCCTGCCCCAGTTGGCAAAAGTGGAATCACCCTAACTCTCAGTGAATCCTCCGAGTAGAGCGCTTATCTGGCCATTCACAGACACAATGACACACCTGCCCGGTCTCTTGAGGCTTTGTCAATCTCTTTTTGCAATCTCAGGAGTTTTGATTTGATTGAAGACTCTTGTCGCTCTTTATTCATTGCATTGTTAAGATCTTCTTCCTTTAGGAAAAATAAAAAGGATGCTTAACATGTTAAAGAGCAAAAAGGGTTGTTCCTCCTGGTTCTACTGAGACTTTCACTGACAACTGTATTTAATATTAACGGGACAGGGGAAAGAGAGTAAAGAAATGAAATAAAAGCAGGATAACCCATGGTTTTATACAGATTGCTCTACTTGTTCTAGGCCTACTTACTATGAAAATATCTCGTCCACTTGTCAGTACAGAGCTGAGCACTCTCCTCAACAGAACACATTATTGTTGGAGGAAGGGCCTTACTATCGTTATTTCATAGTTCCTTGATAAGTCAATTGGTTTGTTGGATACGAATTGGTCCCCATTTGTCTTGGATCCAGTTAGAGTTCTTTCAACGTCCAACGTGGCATCATGTGTTCGCCTCGAGCCAGGACTGCCTCCCGAGTGGAACCCTTATTTGCTGTCCTGCTCTGCATCGGCTGGCTGCTGGGAGCACGTGAGCCCTTCCCAGAATGGGTCTATAATTTAGTCAGGCCTTGAAGCATAGCGTGAACAGACCTAGCAATCCAAGGCCACAGTCATTCATGGACGGTGTAGACAGGAATTGTGATTCAGCGAGTGCCAATACAGGAGAGTTTCAAGGAGGCCAGAAGACATCACCAGGATTTTTCAGTCAAGGGGAAGGAAGGCAAAGGGTACCCCGGGCAGGAGAAACGGCTCAAGCGAAAGAACAGAGGGAGAAGTGCAAACAAAACAAAACAAAACCAACAAAAACGTATCAGGAATAATCAACAGAGCAGACAGTTGCTGGAGCAAACGTAGTGAAAGGAAAAGTTGTCTTTGTAGTTTAGGCCAGAGTTTTGGGCTGAAGTACAGATTTTATCCTATAAAATGTGAGAAACTAATAATAATACCTGAGCTTTCACATACATTATTTCAAGGGTTCAATGGGGAAAAAAAGAGAATGTTAGGGTCAGGTGGGGAGGTGGCTGAATGTGAGTGTAGCAGAGGGACAGGGACCCGTGGAGAAAGAGAGGACACCAATGACTGAAGATGGCAGTTGAGGAGTCAGGACTTCTCTAATATGGAAGGAGAAAACCCGTGATCCTACAAGTTGGTGGAAAGATCAGGTTTAGATAGATCATCATGAAGAAAAGGAGGCATGAGAATTTAGAGCAAAGCAAGCAGCCTTTATAGAAATAATGAGGTCTACATAAAAATGTTCATTATTGTGAATTACATATTATAAAAGCCTATATCTTTATTACATGTGATTCTTACAACAATTCTATGAGATTGGCTTTATCTCCCCCATTTTACCTGTGACACTCAGAGACATAAATGAAGGCCCAAAAGAAACAGCTTGAAACCCCACTCCTCTGATTCCCAGTTCTCTTCCCCGTCTGCTCCTGTACATGCCTGTCCACAGTGGCCGTCACGTCCCCACATGAGCCTCAGTTGAAATGCATGGCTGCCCGCCTCCAACCCCCAGGCCTTCCTTGCTGGAGAAAGGCACATCATACTCTGGCTCCCATGCCAGTCTAGACTTCATTTGGGTCATTTGGGGACTCCTGTTTACAAATGTATTTCCAGAGATGGGTCACTACTGGATCAACTTGAGGCTAGGATATACTGCTGTCTGTTAACTTTCTTAAATTTGTCCTTCTCTTCCAAAGATTTGGGAAAGAAGATCAATATTGAAGGTGGCATTTGAAACTTTAGATACAGTCTTCTGAGCCTTATGGTGACCTTACAAATATTTTCACGCTGGTCACCAACCCCTCAATATCTGCACTCTTAGTGTTCTGTCTTACCCTAGTCCATATACATTTCTTGGCACTAGATATAAACCAGTCTACACTTATTGTCAATGTCTATAAAGTCAGAATTTGGGGGTGTTTTGCTTTGAGGATATTAAGAAAATCCCATTTACACATTTGAAGATACAATCCATTCATGTAAACAACAGATACATAATCATTAGCTTTGGTACACTGAAGTTCCATAGAAACCCAAAATTTCCATGGGCAGAGCAATTAAAGATAAACTGTCATGGCTACCTCTTTATATTTCTCTAGAAGTCTAATCAAAATTTCAAGGAGAATGACCCTTATTTTATTGACAGGTTAGTCAATAGGGGCACTTTTATAAGAGCATAACAAATATATTTTATTAACATTTTCCCATCTAAGAGGTCACCTACACTATTTAGAAGGAGAGAGAAAAAAAAAAATAGAAGAGCACTTCCCCCATCAAATCTCCCTTTCCGCTCCCATTGCTTCCTTTGTTACTGCTCTGAGTGGACGTTGCTACTGCTAATTCACTTCACCTTTGTCAGGGTAGGAAGAAAAGATTTGATGAAAGAAATAGGTGGCCACTTGCTGCTGTTTGGAGGGTGAGAAGGGATAAAACTGGTCAGGAGTCATCACTGTGCCTAATCTGACTGGCTTTTCCCCCCTCCTCATCTCTTGTTCCCTGCACAGGACTCCTGGGATGTTGACTTTAGCAATACTTTTAATCCCATAGGAGGACATGGCCAGTAGGCTAGTTCTCTATACAGGGAGAAATGAACCCTCCCCATCTGGACCTTGAAACTCTGGATGAAATATAGCAGAGGGCCCAGGGAGGAGCTGTCAGGAAGTCTTCCTGATGATTTTGGTACCTAATCATCAGCTTCTAGAACACTGCAATTAAGGCTAACAAGAGGGGAGCAGAAGACAAAATCTTTGAGACGTGATCCAAGAAGACAAAGAATTTACCCCAAGAAAACAAAGGGGTTAGATGATTGATCAGTTTTTAGCAAGTTTTATATAATAGTAGAATTACCCAAGTGCCCTCAAAATAAGCTTCTGTAATACGGTTCAAGATTTTCAAAGGCAAAGACCATGAAGAATGTTGATAATGATTCCCACATTCAAGGAATCATGCCTTTGTATAATCTCTTCCACTTAAATGTGGGCCATACTTATTGACTTAGTTCTAACAAATAGAATGCTAAGAGATGTCACTTCTGAGATTAGCTTAAGAAGATGACACTTCCTTCTTGGACACTCTAGCTCGTTCTCTTTGGATCACCAGTTCTGGGCAAAGAGACATACTGTGACATACTGTGAACTCCCCACAGGGGAGAGACCTACATGGCAAGGAGCTGGTATCTCCAGCCACCAGTCAGTGGGGACTGGAGGTTTGCCATCAGCCACATGAGCTCAGAAGCAGGTCATCTCCCAGGAGAGCCTTGACATACCTGCACTCCTGGCTGCCACCCTGCGGGTGAAGCCATACCTACATTCCTGACCCACAGAAACTGTGAGATAATAAATGCTTGTTTTAGCCAGTTATATTTGGGAGTAATTGTTGTGCAGCAATAGGCATCTAATATGATATACAGTAATTATTTACAGATCATGAAACACATCTGCCTGGCATTACTCTTGTATAGAAGACTGAGTATAAAGATCAAGTCTAGACTCTCACTTGACTTTCTTCTCTTCCAGAGAATACCAAAGACATATTTCTATTGCCCAGTTTGTAAACCACATACTGTTTTTTATATAGACTATGAAAAAATCAATACTTTCATTTACAATTGTTCTCAATTTTTTTTTCAAAATGAATCCCTCAGTATATGACTAAGGTTCCCCATTAATGGAACTGCTTTCCATTCCATACTTACAAAGTAATCGGTTAACAGGAGCTCAGATTTATTTTCTGTGGATGAAACTGCGGTTTCTTCCATGAGAGCCTGGATGTCTTTTTCAACATCTATCTTGCTGACGGCACAGTGAATCTGCGTGTGGCACTGCAAAGCCAAGGAAGCAGAACAAGGTTACCAGAGAATGCTTCCTGCCGGTTCTTACCATGCATATCAGAAATAGATTTTTACTACTCACTGTAGTCAGGGTTTGGCCAAAAACAGAAATATGTTGGGTGTACTGGTTTAAGTTATTGTATAAAAGTTTAATTCTTTCCTTCTCCAGCTCCAGGATGCTCTGAAAAGGATGGAAAATGATGTAAGGCTGGCCAGTTGTGCAAAACTAACGTTACCCACCAAGCATTGAGACACCTGAAGAAAGTCTGAGTAAACTGTCATGTTGATGCGTCTTGTTTATGTCACATCCAAGCTGCAGTGGGGGGAGACTGGTGTATTTCCTGTTTATCCTCATTTAGGGTTGGTTTAACTCACATACATTCCCCAGGCTGTTTTGGCCAGAAAGGCATATTGGCTGATGTTTTGGGTTACCTGACACTCACAATGAAAGGGGAGAAAAGGAATCATTTGAAAAGCATCTGTGGGTTCATTCTAGAGAAGGAGAGTGAAACCAAGTAAAACCCATCGCCATATCTTGGAAGTACATTTAGACACTAAATATTTTTAAAACTGTTTATACTACATACAAGGCATTCTGCTAGTCTCTGCAGGGGCAAGTGAGCTTAAGGAAACTATTTGACAAGAGTGGAACCCCAAAGTCTGATCAATTTATAATCCTGCCTAAAATTAGGTCGGGGCGGGGGTGTCAAACACCACTGTGGGAATGTAGATATATAACCTCTCCACTTTGTGCAGAATGACAAAAATTCTACTCTTAGAGTTTCATAACTTTTACCTAGGAAGGGTAAACAAAGGGATGTCGTATTTCCCTTGCTAGTCATTAAGATTTTAGAAAAAGTTAGTTATTAGACTTTGGCCACTCCCTGCTAGCTGAGCTGCTGACTGCTTGCTTTGAGGCAGTGCAGGGAAGTTCAGCAGCTAGGCATCGTGTGAGAAAGCTGGGCCAGATGGGTTTCTTGGCCACGTGGGGGAGGTGGGGGGCTGCTGAGTACGTGCTCAGAGGACTTTGGGCTTTGACAGAGGTGGCAGGTGCCCAAGACCACATGCTGTTTGTCTCATTTTTGTAAGGACACAGCTGGGCATCCCTCCTTTGTCCAGAGGCCAGGTTGGTTGCTCTCATGCCCGCTATCCACCCAACTCCATGCCGCACAATGAAGAGGACTCAGCAATAGTCTTTCATGAAGAATGCTTTGGGCAAATGGGTGGGTAGCATTTCCATAGGAAGCAGGTAGGTCAAGTCCTTCTCAAGGCCTTTGGTAGGGCGGGGGTTGTGGGGGGAGAGAGTCACAAAGATATTTGGGTTTTCCCATCTGCCTCTCTAGGCACATCTACAGGGTCTGCTGGCCTAATGCAGCATGGTGGTCCTTTATATCCCTGTGGTAGACAGCATTCACATTCAGTTGTTATTTTATCTATTGTGTATAGTCACTTTAACCTTTTTTAAAAATTCATTTACATTTTTGTAACTGTGGTAAAACTTGCATAACATAAAACTTGCCATTTTAACCAGTTTTGTTTTCAAAGTTTATTTCTGAGAGATGGCGGGGGAGGGGCAGAGAGAGAGAGGGAGACACAGAATGCGAAGCAGGCTCCAGGTGCTGAGCTGTTAGCATAGAGCTCTATGCGAGGCTCGAACTCATGAGCTGTGAGATCATGACCTAAGCTGAAGTCGTATGCTTAACCAACTGAGCCATCCAGGTGCCCCTTAACCACTTTTAAGTGTACACATCAGTGTCATTAAGTACATTCACATTGTTGTGCAACCATAATTATAATCCATCTCCAGAAATTTTTTCATCTTGCAAAAGTAAAATTCTTCAGACGTCAAACCAAATTTCTCATACCCCTTTCCCATCTCCCCTGGCAATCATCATTCTACCTTATGTCTTCTACAAGCTTGACTACCCTAGATATTTCATATGAGAGGAATCATATAGTGTTTGTCCTTTTTGTGTCTGGCTTATTTCACCTAGCATAAAGTCTTCAAGGTTCACCCATGTTGTAGCATGTGACAGAATGTCCTTCCTTTCTATGGCTGAATAATATTCTATTCTGTGTATATATCATGTTTTATTTATTGGTATATAGTCATTTTAACACTGCTATTAAATGCAAGTAATAAACAGCTCAGGCAGTAACTATGAAAATTTATGCCATCACTTGCAAATTTCAGTTCTGTGCCCAGTGTCCTGACATTTGAAGCAAGAAGCCAGAGCTCTGCTCTCCTATGACCACTTCTTTATTGAGTCAGAAGCTGTACAACTTTTGTAAGTCAGCTAAATGCCCTTGTTTCTGTTCTTGATCTCCTGAGTCTTTCTTCAATCTTGCCAGGAACCAGACTTGTGAAAGCAGTTGTGTGCCCTCAGGCTCCCAGACCTAGGATTAAAGACGCAGAAGAGTAGCCTATGCAATGTCCTGCTTCTTCCAAGGACAGGGATCTATGCCTCCTAACCAATATATAAGACAAATTCTGCTCAGTTGCTTGACCAGAGCCCAGCAATTTGAACTGGAACCATCTTCAAAAAGAGACTTTACACCTTAGAGGAAGATTCAGAAAAACAGCTGTTCCAGTTTCGCACGTGAACAAAGAACAGGAGAAAAAACAAAAGCCAGGCTGTGGGAACACATTGTGTCCTAGGGGGCAGCTGTTTCCTTATTTTGACAAGTGCTGAGCCACTAGCTTCAATCTGAGACTAGAACAACCAGTATCCCTTGGTGGTGATGGTAATGGTTAAGGGATTTTAATTACATTTCAGGGAATCATTAAAATGATCTATGTTTGCTCATGGAAAGAGGCAGAGATAAATTCCACTGTGCAAAGGGAAAATCCATATCTCATCTGATGAATTATTACTTTCCATTATTTTTTTTATTTTTGTATAAAGTGGGTGGGAGAGAAGCAAAATACTCCGGAGGACCTGAAACTCTCCTCCTGAGCTTTTACAATAGTGTGCACGTGGAGAGTGTGGTCAGAGTTAGCAGACTGGGAGTCTGTCTGGGCGCAGGCACAGTGAAAATTCATCCTCTTCATTCATTCTTTTCAGTGCTGCTGTCCTGGCAAGGACCCAAGGAATTTGGCCTGTGCTACCCAAGGAATTTGGACGGACTTCATCGAAACTGCTTTCAAAAACCGATCAAAGAAATAGCATGTCCTTTCGAGAGCAAGGGCTCACAAATTTTAGTATGCGTAGCAATCACCCAGATGCCTTCCTAAAACCATTCAGAGGTTCTGATTCGTCCCATTTAGGGATGCTTCTGCCAGGAATTGGAATTTTCACAAGCGTGCTAGCTGCTTTGAGACGTTGTCTTAGAACTATAAAGGGCCATAAAAAATTAATTTAAAATTTATTTATAATTCTTCCACCCAGAGATAACCCGTTAGCATTTTGATGTATTTCAGTCCATCTAGGTATGCGTGCATGTACGATTTTATCTTTCTAGTTATCTATCAAATTAGTCAAATTTGTACCCTGTTTTTTCACTTAACATTATACAAAAGCAATTTTTTATGGTGTTAGTCTCCAAAAACAGCATTTAATATAATCCATTTGTGGGACGGCATAGAGTGTGTTTGACTCATTTAGGCATCCTCTTATTGTTAGCCGGTTGAATTGCTTCCTCCCTTTTGTTTTTAATATATTTTGAACAGAAATTGGTTTGTTTTTCAGCTATTTTTTCAGGATGGATTTATAGAAAAAATTTATGTTTTTCAACATGGGTTCTAGGAGGGGATTAAGCCCTAATGTCCTAAGGCAACTGTTTATGCCTTATGAGTGACCATCTGCCCCCTGCATCGAGATTGGTACCAGTCACTACCCTTGGGAGAACTGGGAAAACAGTCATTCATACTATTTTCTGTGTTCTGTGGTTCAGATGAAGAATACTGGTTGAAAAAGTGAACATGTTTAATGCCGTTGACACTTACTGCAAATGACTTTCTAAAATAATTCCTTGAGTAAGTTCTGTTAGTACCAAACGTTTGGCTCATGGTAATTCTTACTAGCATGGCTATTATTTTTCAAAATATATTAAAGATTATTTCTACCAGCTGAACTGTTTTTTCCTGGAAGGTAGGAAATATAACTTGAACATAATATGATTATAAATAATAAGACTAATTTTACATGTGGCTTGTGGAATTGGTTTTATTACTTCATAATCACGCTTGAAACTTCTCATATCTCGAGATCTAGTAAACTGCCTCGAATGCAGTTCAATGAATGTTCTCTGAAAGAGTTTGCAAATCTAATTTGAAGAGTAAGAAGGGGTAAGAGGATACATTACAGGACATTTGGATGAATTCTTATACCCCATTTTTACAGAAGATTGGTGGGAGAATGGAGGAAAATATGAAGCTGAGCGACACTTGTCACATTTCCACGCCCCCCACTTATAATAAAATTCCCCTTTAATTCCACTCAGTTCACTTTTGTTATGTGTCTTTATGAATACAACACTCTACTTCTGAGTTTGTAAACAATAATGTAAACACACTGATATGTGAGTCAGCGACTTGTTGGTGTGGACTGAGTATATACAAGTCAAGGGAATACAAAGTAAGGGAATATTGGTTATGGCCAGGCGAGGATGACTTGGCAGAAGTTGTCTTGAATGGGTCTGAAGGGCTGGACTCGACTCAGGAGGCAGAAGGTAGCCCTAAAGCAGCTGTGGTGAAAGGGGGTACATGAACTAAAAGGGAGATGGGATGAAATATTGGTGGTTTCTGCCATGTTGGTAACAATAAGCCAGGACACAAGAAGGATGAAAAAAAAAGTCTTTCTTTTCTTTATGGAGATTCTGATATTGACTTAGATTCTTTCTTAAATTTTTTAAAATAAATATTTATTCATTTATTTTGAGAGAGAGAGATAGAGCATGAGTGGGGGATGGCAGACAGAGAGAATCCCAAGCAGGCTCCGCACTGTCAGTACAGGGCCTGACGTGGACTCGAATTCACAAACCATGAAATCATGACCTGAACTGAAATCAAGAGTCAGAGACTTAACTGACTGAGCCACCCAGGTGCCCTGACTTAGATTCTAATAAAAAACCTTGAGTTTAAATATTTTTAAAGCTGAGTTGAAAGGAATTAAAAAAAAAAAAGGCTTCAAGTATAATGAACATACAGTTATATTAGTTTCAGGTGTACAATATAGTGATCCAACAAATCTATACACAAGTCAGTGCTCATCATGATAAGTGTACTCTTCATTCATAGGGAGCTTCACCTATTTCACTACCATCCCCCAACCACCTCGGCTCTGGAACCACCAATTTGTTCTCTATGTTTAAGAGTCTGTGTTTTTGTTTGTCTGCAAAGACATCTTTTGAAATGTAAATGAGTGTGTATCTTGTTACCATCAGAGAGACTTTATAAACAGAGAAGATCCTTTCCATGATGCTTCAATATAAAAGTTGGGGCTGCTAAAAGGGGGATGGGCCAGAGAGGAGGTTTAGGAGGACCCTAATAGGAAGAAGGAAAACTTAGAAAAAAAGGAAAGGGACTTAGTAAGAGCCTCTGAGAAGGTAGTAATAGCAGCACCCAAGACATTTGGAAGGCAGGCTGGATGTCAGCCACTCCAGACACGCTGGCAGCCATCTCAGGTAAGAACTGTAATTACCCTCCATTGCTGGGATATAGAGAGGAGAGAAGGGTGGAGACACAGAGACATATTTTTCTCATCACCTGGAAGATGGAATGGGAGCAGCCATTTCTTTCCCATAATCTAGCAGGGCTCCCAAATCTAACAGCCTCAGTGGAGAAGCCACAAGGCCACTGAGAAGTCTCAGGGGATGAGGCAAGACCAGAGACAGGTTGGAGGGCCAGGTTTCAGATGGATAAGGTTGGAAATTAAATCCTTGGCCCTTACATCTTCATGTGAAACCTAGTCAACAAAAGCAAGGAGAGTACCAGCACGCTATGCTTGAAGGTACAAATTAAAGATAGCTTTATTCTCATTTTCTCCTCTCTGGCCTAATTTTCATCTCTCCTTTAATTTCCCCATTCTTCCCTAACTGCATCTATCCTACCTTGAAAGTGGAATACCAAGAGATTAAAGACAGCTCTTCCTTTTTTCTTGCCCAGCTCTTGTTAACGCAGAGGCAGAGAGTAGAGGTTAAGCCCGTGGCATCAGACTGCCTAGGTTGACTCTTGTTGCCATCTTGGGCAAGTTCCTTCATGTCTCTCAGCCTCCACTCCCTCACTATAAATTGAGAATAAAATTATGACCTCTTCATAATGTTGTGATGAATACAAAATATAATGCAGTGGATGTACTTAGCCCAGTGCCTGTCCATAAGCAACACCTGTGACACGTTGGCCATTATCATCTGCATGTTACTGAGCTTATCAAACTCTGTTGTGATTGCCTCTTTGCAACTCTACCTCGCTTTAAACAGGCTTTTTTTTTTTTAACTTAATATGTGGGGAAAAAATAGACCCAAACATTCATGTTCTTAACACCCAGAACTGAAAATTATTTAAGTTGGTCATATTTATGTTGACTTTAAAAATAGAGAGCTAAGCTCTTCAGATATATAGTAGTTGGAGTAACTTTTAAGCCTGGGGTTTTTTTGTTTTGTTTTGTTTATTTTTGATTTTGATCTCTGCCAGACTGTCCACAAGCTATGTGGCTGTATGTGGCCGCACTGTTGAATTCCCATTTCCCTCCTCCAACATACATTCAGTCTGTATGTATAAGTTTACAAACACACACATAAAAACACTGTCCTTTGGGGTGTGCATTTTTTAAATGCTTTAATTTACATAAAGTGTATGAATAGCATGTTTCTTTCCTTCAACATCATGTTTTTTGAGGTTAATTTGTGTTTAAATGTAGTTTTAATTAATATTTATTGCTAGATATTATATTAGTCTACTTTCTAAATTAGAGCACGTTTTTAGAGTTATTCCTCTATTGATAGGTATGAAGGTTGTATGCAACTTTTTCTTACTATGCAATTACAAACTTGTTCTGCAATGAACATTGTTATACATAATACATGCACATTTTAGTTTTACTAGATACCATCAAATAATCCTTGCTAGAGACGGACAAGATTTCTTGTTTCCCAGAAATTCTTATTTGGCAGTATGTGGCATTGCTACTTTTTAATTTTTGCCAAATGATTGAGCATCTTTTCATATGTTTGTTGGTGATTTTGATTTTCCCTTTTGTGATTTGCTTGTTCACACGTTTTAATTTTTATTGGATGATTTGCCACAATTCTTTCTTTAGATGTCTTCTTTGCAGCTTAACTGTTCACATCCCAAGTTGAGATGGTACTTTCATAATTGCTCCAGTGCCCATCACAGAGCCTGGCATACAAAGGAACCCCATAAGTGATTACTGTATAAATCAACCTCAGGCCTAAAACTCATTTCTGAGTACCTCATACTTTACTTTGACAGCACTTTTTGAGGTTAGCTGAGTGCTATTGTGTCCATTGAGAATTAGATTCTAGCCAATGACACTCAGTAAATATTCACTGGTTATGGTATCCAGGGAGAAATGGAAACAATTAGAAGTTATGTGGTTTGTCCAAAGTCACCATTAGAGTGAGGGTCCTAACCAAGGACAGAGATCATCAGGTCCTGTAACTGTCGATCCGACCTTCATATTCAAAGTCTCACAGAGCTACATGGAAGAAGAGAAAAATGTGAATGCAGAACTCACCTGGTAGCAGTTTTCTAGGGTGTTTTCCCATTTCAGTCTGGTAGCACAGCCGGCCATGTTTTTTTGGTAATAACTTTCATCTTCTTTTGCCAACTTCTCAGTCGATTTTTTCAGTTTACTGAGGAGCTGAAGGAAAAGGTCAGTGCCACATACTCATTAGCACATTTATCAAGGCCAGGTAATTTGTCATTACCTGGTAAAGAGGTGCGTACATCCAAATGAGACATTTCTCAACTCCCAGCTAAAGTCATAAACAGTAACTATAGATGACAAAATCAAAACTCTTTCTCAGAGAAAATGGGTATCAGAGCTGAAAGGAAACCTAAAGGCCTTTCAATACCATTCCTTCCTTTTAAAGTTTATTGATTTATTTTGAGAGAGAGAGAGAACAGGGGAGGGTCAGAGAGAGAAGAATCCCAAGCAGGCTCCACATCATCAGCGCAGAGCCCGATGCGGTGCTCAAACTTGTGAACTGTGAGATCATGACCTGAGCTGAAATCAAGAGTTAGACACTTAATCAACTGAACCACCCAGGTGCCCCTCCTTCAATTTTTCACATGAGGAAGTTGAGGTCCTTAAGTGTGATGTGATGGGCCCACAAGGAGTTCACCAAAGCAATGACAGGTGAGGGGAAACGAGCACAGATTAAGAATCTCCAGGTTAAGGCTGTCACCTACTAATGATTCCTGTACTCTTATTTGGTAAATCCTTGCACCCTGGCATTTCTTGCCAGGACAGGTAGAGATTATGCAAGCATGTAATTTTAGAACTGGTCCACCAGTGAAGAGTCTGAGGCAGACGCTAATGTTCACTACAAGTTATGGACGGCTTGCCAGGTGCTTTCCCCTCATCCTCCTCCCCAGTGATCTGCTCCTTCACAAAGAGCCTCTTCTTGCCCACCACAAAAAGTGGCTATCCGATTGTGAAGTCTTCTGGAAAATCAAAGTGACAAAAAACTCTCTGCACCAGGTCAATTTCAGGGTAGCTGAAATTGATTCTCAAAATGCTCAGACAAGTAATTTCACATCTTTGAGAACAGAGGAAGTTGTGTTAACACAAATGATTCTCAAACTTGAATATGCCTAGGATGGACCTGGGTGCTTATAAAACTGCAGATTTTCAGGATCCCATAGGTGCCAATACTGACTCTTTAGTTCTGTGATGGGATTGGGAAATCTGAATTTCACCACCTATTCAGATCATTCTGATGCAAATGGTCCTCAAGCCACAGTTGAAGGGGTACCAAAGATCCCTGGGACTTAAGCAGTTAGGAGTTTCAAGGACAGAGACAAAGACTTTTAAAAATGCCCTTCTTTATGCTTAAGACCATTTTGGCTTACATTTCAGTAATGAAGAACATTCAGCCAAAATGGTGACTATTAATACCACTCACTATATTATTCCAATTGATACACTAGCCATTCAACTGTCCCTCAGCTCTGATGTATGACTTACACAGGACACATTTGTTTTGTATGTCAAGTGTGATGAGCCACATTTATCTATGGAAACATGAGCTTGTGAATTTTAACCTGATAATGATATAGTAAAAAAGCTGGAAGTGTGCCATGGCCATACTTTACTAAATCATGTTCCTTAGATTCTTACTGAGAATGCTCACACTTCCAGCAATGAGAACGAAGTTACTTTTGAGATGACTACTCACGTTTATCAGCCTCCACTAGAAGCTATTGACTAGAAGTTTCTACTCAGCAAACATACAAGAAATAACCCCAAATAGATATAAAAGAAGAATATGGACTTTTATATTCTTATTTAAGGAAATTCTCAGAAACCTTTACCAAAAATATGTCAAATATTGAAGACTTTTTCCTTTCTTTCTCTAGGAACGGACATCTCCTTAATTTCTTCATCAAACATTTACTGAGTGTCACAATGTGTCATGTACTGGCTCTGGGACTAGAGAAGGAAACTAGGTAGTCTCCCCCTAGTCAGAGACTCATAGGGCCTGTGTGACCCATCCCGGAATGATACAAGGATTAGGTATCACTGGGGTGCCAAGAAGGGCACCTAAACTAGTGCAGCAGAAAAATTCAAGAGGTATTTCATTTAGGAGGTAAAACAGCAAGGTTTTATTAACTGGTAACATTCAAAAGATATAGAAAACACAGCAATAAAGAATATTTTTGGTAGAGGGAAACAATGGTTCCAATCTTAGTGTTGAGTTTGAGGTGACAGAAGGCAGTTTAGAGATGGGACGGACTGGAGATATAAATTTGGGTATGATCAGCATAGATATAGTAGCTCAAGCTTTGAAAGTATATTTATTGAGTACTGGTTACTTATTAAGTACCCAATTTTGAGAATACTGTGTTGGACCCTGGAAATATAATGCCAAATAAAACAGAATGAGTCCCCAGAGAGAAATCATCAGGAAAAGCAATATATAAAGGTCAGGCAAAAAAAGAGAAGTCCATAAAGGAGTTTAAGAAAAAAATTGCCAGAAAGAAAAAAACGAAAGAGTAAGATCTTGCTGAAATTAAGAGAATGTTGGGGCACCAGGGTGGCTCAGTTTGTTGAGTGTCTGGCTTTGGCTCAGATTGTGATCTCATGGTTCGTAAGTTCAAACCCTGCATTGGGCTCTTTCTCTATCTCCCTCCCTCTCTCAAAAATAAACATTAAAAAATTTTTAAAAAGAGAATTTTTTAGAAGGCGGAAGTCAACAATGCTTAATACTTCCAAGAAGTTAAATAAAATAAAAATCAGAAAGTACACACTGGCTTTAAAACATTTTTTTAAATGTTTTATTTACTTCTGAGAAAGAGAGAGAGACAGTGTGACCAGGGGAAGGTCAGAGAGAGAGGGAGCCACAGAATCTGAAGCAGGCTCCAAGCCCTGAGCTGTCAGCACAGAGCCCGACGCGGGACTCAAACCCACAAACTGTGAGATCATGATCCGAGTTGAAGTCAGATGCTTAACCAACTGAGCCACCCATGCGCCCCTACACTGGCTTTAGCAACAAGGATGACATTGTTTCCCAGGCAAGAACACTCTTAGTAGAATTGAGGGGAAGCTTGATTGGTATGGTTTGAGAAGTGAATCATTAGGTGAGGAAATGGAGACAGAGCACAGATAACCCTTTCAATAAATGTTATTGTAAAAAGGAGAGATGATTAAAAAATCTGGAGAGGAACAGAAACAGGGCCACAGAAAGGGGACTCCCTGCCTCTTCCCAGTCTCCCAAGACGGTGTAGGGAAGGGTGTGTTGACTGATGAGAAGCAGCTATCAGAGAGGGGTATGTTCGAGATACAGGAGAAAGGGAAATAGTCAAGAGAAGCATCTCTGAGAGGCAGGATGGGATGCAAGCACATGAAGACTGGCCTCTCCAATTGCACCTGTGACTTTAGTAGGCCGGCGGCAGAGCTGACTTCCATTTACTCTGTGAGGAAGGAGGCGAGAGAGTCAATCTGCTGAGATGGGTGGTGAGGATGGAGGTGGGAAATAGAGATTTAGAGCAGCTTCTGCTGAGAACAAGGACTACTGAGCAGGAAAACAGGAAGAACTGCTGAGCAGTGAAAAGCCAGCGCTGCTCAGGTTGGAGATGAGGGGCACGTCTCTGGGAGATGCAAAAAGTGAGTGCTGCCTTAGGTGTTCAGCCTTACCTAAAAAAAAAAAAAAAAAAAAAGCTACGAGATAACGCAATGAAGATGGTAGGGGTCTGGATAAAATGACGGCCAAAGACCATGGTTACAGGATTAGTCGGAGGAAGGCAGAGGAAGTCCACTGGCTTCAACAGCCCAGGGAAGCCGTTAATGAGGGAAGGAAAAGAAAGTCCACCATTTAGCTGCCCTGAGCTTTTCTCTTTGTTATTGCTTGACATCAGTGAAGAATAGCTTCTAATGAGGGCTCTGAATGCCTCTGACAGGCCCTGATGCTTAGCATTTGAACAGACTGGGGTTTTTCTTGCCTCCTTGGAAGCTCCGTCATTAGTCACTTCGTGTTATGATCATTTTAAACTGCAAAGATTGACATGTGAAGAAATAAGAACATTGTAAAATCTTGCTAACAATGAATTTAAGTTATTCGACTAATAGTTGTTTCAGATGAAATGATAGCGTTACTTGCAATGACAAGTTTCTTTTTCTTTTCAGAGTGTTTTGGGTTGCTGTGGTGCTGCCTGCATTTTCCTGAGGGTGACTCCATCTTTTGGGAAAGATACTATTTCATTTTTAAAAAATGTTTATTTATTATTTGAGAGAGAGACAGAGCACAGATGGGGGAGGGGCAGAGAGAGAGGGAGAGCTGTCAGCACAGATCCCGATGCAAGGCTTGAACTCATGAACTGTGAGATCATGACCTGAGCTGAAGTCAGATACTTAACCAGCTGAGCCCCCCAGGTGCCCCGTAAGATACTATTTCAAAGGTTTCCAATTTGGAGCACATACCACAAGAAGTGTGCGAGATAATCTATTATATCTCCAATACTATTTGTGTTCATTTTTATCTAAAAACAGTCATCGAGCTTACTGTTATTCAACATAAAAATCACCACTGGTGCCCACACATAGACAGTTGTGTGCTCTGGAGGGAGAATGGGGATTTCACAACCTAGGAAGCTGACAGGGGCCCGTCACACATGTCTTCACTTTCAGCATCCTGGGACATGTGGCCATCTGCATGTGTCCAGGGCGTGGGGATTTACAGAATTATCATCTAGCTTTAATTAGGTTACACACACAAAATTAACAAATGTCTTACAAAGATTTCTCCTAAGAAATTGTAGATTGACATTAGTACTGCCAATGCGAGCATAAGAAAGCCACGAGAAAATGTCAGAGCTGACGCTTTCTCTGGCTCCTGGTTATGAGTGCATCGTCGCCCACAGGAAAAGGCAAGATCTAGGACGATCTGGTGAAATCTGACAAGAAGTTAACCAGAAGGTTTAACACTATCAAGAGGAGTATGAGAAATAGGAGTTTACATTTCCTATGATCAAGGCTGAAACTTGTCCAAGTGTATGTTTTGCCTGGAAATGTCACTCAGGGTTTGTATGAGGGCATCATGATTAGCCAATCATTTAAAATACTTTTTCATCTTTATCTCACACTTCAAACACTTTTTTATGTTTTATAATGTTCATGACATATTAGTATAATGTATAAAGTGCTTTATATTGTGTACAGTATCAGTAAGGTACATTATATAATTTATTATATATGAATATATATATTTTTAATTTTGGAGGCTGAGAGATACTGAATGGGGTCCCTATCAAAAAATTTGGATGCCCTTGGTCTAATTTATCATCTGTCAATCATCCCTTTTAAAAATATATGTGGACCACAGGGCGCCTGGGTGGCTCAGCCAGTTAAGTGTCAGACTTTGGCTCAGGACATGATCTTGAGGTCTGTGAGTTCTGTGCTGACAGCTTGGAGCCTGGAGCCTGCTTTGGATTCTTTGTCTCCCTCTGTCTCTGCCCCTCCTTTGCTCACACTCTGTCTCTCTCTCTCTGTCTCATAAATGAACATACACACACACACACACACACATATACATATATGTATATAAAGAGAGAGACAGTAAATAATCTCATAATATTAGAGAAAGTAAATCTCTCTTGTAAGTAAACATTTATATATATATTTAGAGAGAGAGAGAGAGAGAAGTGAGAGCAGGAATGATTTAGAATCCCTCTCCTGTCCTACCACATGACAGCTCTGCAGAGACTGCACACAGAGCAGAGAATCAGCCAGTTCTCTTGTGTTCAGAGCTCAGAGTAGGAAACCCATTGGTCTCCAAGCCACATGCAAGCAGCGGTCAAGACAGGTTACCTTCTGCTTCTCCTTCTTAGTCACAGTTTGCTTGGAGCTTTCTACAAGCTGGGAAAGTGCTTCATGCTTTTTGGTACTAACCATTAATTTCTTTTTGGCCTAGAGTCAAAAATACACAAAAACAAACAAACAAACAAACCAAAAAGAGATCAGAAACGAATGTCGAGGGAAAAATTCTTCTGTTTTGGAACAAGTTGTGTTCATGTGTTAGCTTAAATGATTGTGTATTTTGAGAATTTCATTTCTGCCCTCACCTCAAAATCTGCCTACAATAAAACAGTGGCTAATATTTTCCCCTGAAAACACTGTATATTTTTCATTATAGCAAGTATACTCGAGAGGATTACACATTTCTCCAAATCACAAAGACCTATGAGCCTCCAATACATTGTTCTAGGTCGCATATGACGGGAACAGCTTCACCACAAAAACATCACAACACACGTGGAAGACTGCCTGCGTCATTTTAAAAATCAACCTGGGCCACAACTGAGGTCATTTTAAGATGCTCCCTTAAAGCAAAGGGGAGATTTTGCCCCTGATGTCCTGGGCATTTGCCTGGCATCCTGTGAAATGATCTGCATTTGCAGTGGGGGACAAGGAATTGGGAAGGAAGAAGCGTTCAAAGTCCCCCCTACTGGGTTGGTGCCTTAAACCTCAAGGTGGGTTTCGAGTCAGGTGATCATTTCCTATTCTACACAGTTCCAACTTGGCAGAAGACGCTGCTCCAGAGATAAAATAAACAAACAGAACTTGGTTTGAGTTGGATCCAGCCTGCTCAGCAACTGGGTTGATTGGAAGACAGTTTAGTTTTTCACCTACGGTTGCAAGGACTGCAAAAACCAGGTAATGAAGGGAAAAGTTCAGTTCCCTCTCTCTAAAGAGAGGCAAGACCTTCGGAATGTTTCTAAACCTATGAAGGCTCCGCAAAAGGGAATTCAAGGAACAGGAAGCCACTGCCCCTCTCTCTCTGCCTCCAGTCAGTCACATGCCAGTGGAAAAATGAGAGCGTGAGGGAAGAGCATTTGGTCCTTTAAGGCTTCCACTTCCATCTCCCAAATAGATGGCACCTCCATTACATGCGGAAACCCTTTGATTGTAGCTGGGGAGAAAATTATTTGAGCTCAAGAATTTTATGTTCCCTAATTTCTCTGTCACTCTTCATAAAAAAATAAAATCATTTTATTTAGAAAAATTACTTGCTGGAAACTGGGAAAGAATAAAAGATGCTTCTTTTGTTCTTGACAGCAATTACAGCTGCTGAACCCGGTTTCTCTCTTTGGGTTCGTTATATTGAGTTTCCTGTGAAAGCTGAATATTTAGAGAATGGAGTTTTAAACACAAAGTCTGTTTAAGAAAGCTCATAAAATCAAGAGCAAAACTAAAAACACATGACTGGATGCTGATTATAAGACTTTTAAACATTTATTATAAAAGTGATTCTCATGAGCATCTACTGTGGGTATAGAAATTCATTTTGCTCAAACATTTCTTAATGTCCTTAGTCTTATGGAGTCATTGGTTTCAGCAGGAGCTTCAAAGGCAACCCTGAGGGGTGAGTTGGGGCTGCCTTATTTTTGAGGGCCTCTCTAGTCATTTGCCACTAGCATCTGTCTACTGGGGAAAGTTCTCTTTGGAGATGAAAAAAGAGTTCAGCTTTGGAAGCACAAGTTCTCATATAATGGATCACTGGGTTTTCTTAGCAGATTCCCTCTGCACTGGTTTCTAGTTCTTTCTACTTGAATTCCTCCTAAACCAGATTATTCTAGAATTATCTTCTGTACATATGTATGGGTTCCATCTGTTATTCTCTCTGCCTGAGAACCTATAATGATATGCTCTATATTCTCACACCAGATCATAATTCCTCTGCCTAGAATTCATTTACTGTTTCCTGCACATATGTTATCTAGCCAACTACATTTTAAATTACTTGAAAATAGGAACCATATTTTAGTACAGTGTGGACTACAAGAAGTGGACGATACATATTTGTGGAATCGATATATGTGTTCCTCTTTACACATTGCTACCCACCCCGC
Source organism: Hyaena hyaena (assembly GCF_003009895.1). NCBI lineage: Eukaryota > Metazoa > Chordata > Mammalia > Carnivora > Hyaenidae > Hyaena > Hyaena hyaena. Next base: position 684,858 of record NW_024080950.1, on the reverse strand, counting down.
ACGGTACTCCTGTCACTAGTGAGACAGAGATCACAAACGCCCTTCTATGAATGATAAATCCAAAACTCAGATAGTATTTGTCACTTGCCCTAAGTTACAGATTATAAAGAGAGGCAGTCAGTGTAGCGTAATGGATAATAGCAGTGTAGTGTAATGGATAATACAATGACTTGTAAAATTCTTGGTCAACCATTAACCAGATGTAGGCAAATGATTTACTTCTCTGTGCCTCAGTTTCCCCACCCATCTGTCAAATGGAAAAATACAGGTCACAGTCCACATTGGGTTGGTTTTTTTTTGGGGGGGGGGTTTGTGATGACTAAATATAAATATATAGCATGTGACATACAACAAATGCTATGTCTATTAGCTAGAAATAATAACCATATTTAGACCCCTACTTTTCTGTTGGATTAGCTGAAAGATGTATCTATTTAATAACTCAGGTGAAGAAACATGTTTCAAATCAGTTAGCCTTGAGAAAGACTAACACTAAAACACATGATCACATTCGTGCATAGGCAAAAAGGTTCAATCCTAAAAACTGAGTTCACATAAAAGACATTTGTATGTATACTTGCCTTGATTTGTTGATTCCAGTTGCTAATGACAAGATTTGCTGCCTTTTCAACTTCATTATCAAGCTATGAACAGAAAAAAAGAAAAGCGAATTTTTTTCCCTCTCTTTTTGCCAGGTCATGTGCTGATTTATAAATTCTGGCACGATCACAATCACAATTCATAGGAATTTCAAAATCCTGAAGAAAGTAGCCAAACTATCTTTTCCCCGTGACAAAAATCTCTTGACGGGACTTAACTTGAGTGCATTTGGTAAAATAATGATTTTTGAGTAAACAATGTAACTATATAAAAACTTGTAGAAACAACATAAAAGTGTACAATCTGTGTGGAGGGGGTCTTGCAGAATCTGATGTCACATTTGCTCCCATTGGTTCTTCCACATCATTTCACATGACCCAACTTCTAGCACCATGACAGTCTGTAATGGTCCTGGCAGTACTAATTTCACTAAGTGTCTCATTGCCCCTGAAATGAATACTGTTTTAATTGTAAAGAGATTAAATTCTTTAAAAAACTTAAAAAAAATTTTTTTTATTTGAGAGACAGAGAGAGCGCGTGCACAAGCATGCACAAGTGGGGGAGAGGGGCAGAGAGAGAGAGAATCATAAGCAGTCTTCACATTCAGTGCACAGCCCCACCTGGGACTCCATCCCTTGACCCTGGGATCATAACCTGAGCCCAAATCAGGAGTCAGATACTCAACGGAGCCACCCAGGTGCCCCTCAAAGAGACTGATTTCTTAATCATAACTAACTTTTCTCCTGCTTTTCAACAGCCAAAAGGACAATAATAATAATGATAAAAATGCACCTGGCCAATGCCCCAAGGAGATCAGACTTCAGTGAAGGCAAAACTTATTTTTCCTTGACCATCGACTTTTTTTTGCAGGCCCACAGATCAGCTGTCACTCAACCACACTGAGACCTAGAAACATTGCACTTTTATTTTTTCCAGCTGATTAAATTTGGAATATACAATTTATGTAACAAATACGATGAAAATAATTTTGTGTATTATGTCACTTTTGACTCTATGTGAAATGTGGAACAAGTTCACTAAAAAAAATGCTCATCTTTCATCTTCTGTGAGAGAGTGAGTGGGATGGTGGGGGTGCAGTGAGGAGAAGCAGGGCCGAAATGCCGACTTCGAACTGGACCAGCAGTTTGGGGATCATGGAATGAATTATCCAAAGCACTGTGATAATAATGAGAATGTTGCTGTGCCTAATTTACGGTAAGTACTAAGGAAATGCCAGTGATTATCATATAAATACGGGATATGAGAAATATTTTGTAATTAATGAAATATAGACTGGTATTCAGTTTTTATTAAGTTGGTTTGCAAAGGTGGAAGATTATATTACTTTGTAGTAATTACTGTAAATTTCCCCCATCACCCCAGCCCTCGGTAGAACATCCATTCTGGTAAAAACACACATAGGTTCACACAAACATCAATCCATTTCCTGACTCAGTTTAACAAATTTGAATAAAAATGTTTTTGGATCATTGCTCTTCCATCAGGGCTTTTACAAATTCCCTCATCTTACTAACATTACCTTTAGGACCTGCTCTATTGGGCTGAGGTCACTTGAAACTCTCCCTTGCCATCACCTCTTTCCTTCACAAGGATCTCTATCACTGCCTCTTACCTGCATCTGGCCTGGAAACAAACAAGTGACCATGACCTCACCCCTGTCAGAGCTAAGCAGCATTTATAAAATACCCCTTCACATCACCTGAAAATATATGTTAAAGTACTTAAAAACTGTCTGACACACAAAGAAAATGAAAAAGAGGGGCACCTGGGTGGCTAAGTCAGTTAAGCAGCCGACCCCGGCTCAGGTCATGATCTCTCGTGGTTCACGAGTTCAAGCCCTGCATCAAGCTCTGTGCTGACAGCTCAGAGCCTGGAGCCCGTTTTGGATTCTGTTTCTCCCTCTCTCTCTGCTCCTCCTCTGCTCATGCTCTGTTTCTTTCTCTCTCAAAAATAAGTTTAAGAAAAAAAAGAAAACAAAAAAGAATCACAGATGAAACTGTTCTGGAAGGAAAGGTACACAGGAAGACTAGAGAAAACACTATACAAGAGGACCAGGTGCCCTGAAAGAATTTAGTTGTTCTCTCTCCTTTTTATTATTTCTAATTTTAAGGTTATATGAGGACTATACCTATTATTGCCTTTACCTAATCCCAAGCTGTTAAGCACAGAAAAGCCTGTCTTATTAAAAATTGCGTTTATAATGGAAAGAGCCTAAGTGTCCATCAACAGATGAATGGATCAAGAAGATGTGGTTTATCTATACCATGGAATACTACATGGCAATGAGAAACAATGAAATCTGGCCATGTGTAGCAACATGGATGGACCTTGAGGGTGTTATGCTGAGCGAAATAAGTCAGGCAGAGAAGGACAAATATCATATGTTTGCACGTATAGGAGGATTAGGAGGAACTTGACGGAGGAACAAGGGGGAGAAGAAGGGCAGAAATGGTGGGGGAAAGGGAGAGAGGCAAACCATGAGAGACTCTTGAATGCTGACAAAAACTGAGGACTGATGGATGTGGGGGGGAGGAGGGGATGGACATGGAGGAGGGCACTTGTGGGGATGAGCACTGAGTGTTATGTGGAAACTAATTTGACAATAAACTATTTGTAAAAAAAAAAATTGCGTTTATAATTTTTCCATTTACAAAAGGAATGTCTGTTCATTGAAAAGCAATGTAAATACAAAAAGCACCAAAAAATGAGTTGAAAATAACCTTGAATTCCACTATTTAGATATAATTCTTATTAATATTCTTAGGAGGTTCTTCCGGAATTTTTTCTATTCATGTATGAATATATTTACAAATACTTTACAAAACTGAGATCAAATTTTTATTGAATACTACATAGTGAAAAAATTTCCATGTCATTAAATTCTTCTATAATAAGATTTTTAATGCTTGATTAATATGCCATTACTTCAAATTATCATACTTTATTTTAGGATGGTAAAGACATTTCTAGTTTTTCATTGTTATAAACAATGCTTTAACAAACATCTTCATAGAGAAATCTTGAGTTTGTGTTTCTTTTCCTGACAAATTCCTGAAACTTAGCATCACTTTCAATCACTGTTTGTTCCTAGGGTCAAAGACACAAATCTTGCTTTAAGATAGATTTGACTCACTGATTTTCTCTTCTTTTCATGTACGCTCAGGACTTGATGAGTTGGTTTTATTGCTTCCAACTCGATTGCTTTGCCAAGTTTTCTGGAAATAGAACATAAAAAACACACAAACACAGTATTAGGACTTATATCTACTTTCCAAATTATTTTCTGGGGAAATAAAATGGTGTGTTCCAGTCTGTCGTTCAGGGCAAGTTTGAAACAGACTATTTGTAGCACACCCACTTTAAATATTTATGCCTCCCTTGGGGTTGGAGTGAGCTGGGGTGGGTGCACTCACTGATGCAGGTCCGCGGCAGATTTCATGCCCTCCGAGACCCAGGCCCAGGCACTGACGAGACAGCTGGAGGCAAAAACAGGGGAGCACAGAGTGGGTGTCATTTTCCCGGTAACATCTGAGAAATACAGCATCCCGTCTGAGTCACTGCATTCAGCAATTGCACTCATTTCCCTAATCTTACTTCAATTTGTCCATGGGGTTAAATTCTGCCAACTTACTGATTTGCACTATAGTCATTACATATACAGCTTTTTTTCCCATCATTTTTCATTTCAATTTTGATTTTCCATTTCATGTCTATAGAAAGTCAGGAAAATAATGTAGCCAAGGGTGAGAAGGCATTTAGAACAGGTGGGAGATCACATGGTAGGTAGGGGAGGAGAGCCTAAAGACCATCTTTTCAGGGTTCTTATCTCACAAATGAATAAGCCGGAACTAGGCTCAGAAAAGTGAAGTGGTGAAGGACCCGAGAGCCCTGGGACATCCATGTACTGCTCTTGGGGTTAAGGTCCAGCTCCTGCTTCCTGCTGGCTTTTAGGACAACAGCTCAGATATTTTGTGTCTTGTAAGCAGTGTCTCCATTTAATGAAGACACTCTCCCTAAGGGCACAGGGGGAGGGTTAACAAGTGTGATGTTATTTTCTCCCACAGAAGGGGCATAGCTCACAGTATCCCATAACCTTGGCCTTCAGAAGTCAGATTACCTTGATTGCATCAATATAGCTCAGGGACAGAGGCCAGAGTGGGGAGAGGACAGACCTGTGCCTCTACTGAAGTCAGGTTGGTGCAGAGGTTTTACCTCCAAATGACTTAGGTTGCAGCCTGTAGTCAGAGAATTGGAGAGTTACACCAGAGGATGCCAGATTTTCTGCATATCCAGAGCCAGACACAAAACCAGAGACAAGAGACTACCTACTATAGATTTCCAGTTATAGGAAATTGCAGGAAACAGAAAATGAATCTGTATTGATAAGAAGCAGATCAATGGTTGTTTAAGTGGGGCAAAAGATTGCAAACAGGTAATTTTTTGATGGGATGAAAATGCCTATGTTTTTATTTTGGTGGTAGTCCGTAGTGTATACATATATCAAAATCAACCAAACCATTAATTTAGAATGGGTGCTTGTTATTGCATGTAAATTAAACTTCAATAGAGCTAATTATTTATTTATTTATTTATTTATTTATTTATTTATTTATTTTAAGGCTTATTTATTTTTGAGAGCAAGAGAGACAAAGTATGAGTGGGAGAGGGGCAGAGAGAAGAATCTGAATCAGGCTCCTGGCTCCAAGGTGTCAGCACAGAGCCAGATGCAGGGCTTGAAGACTGTGAAATTATGACCTGAGCTGAAATCGGTTGCTCAACCCACTGAGCCATCCAGGTGCCCCACATTGACTTTTTAAAAAGGAACCCATGGGGTGCCTGTGTGGCTCAGTCAGTTGAGCATCCGACTCTTGATTTTGGCTTGGGTCATGATCTCATGGTTAGTGAGCTTCATCCATGTTGGGATCCTTGCTGACAGCAAGGAGCCTTCTTGGGATTCTCTCTCTCTCTCTCTCTCTCTCTCTCTCTCTCTCTCAAAATAAATAAATAAACTTAAAAAGTATGTAAGTAAATAAGTAAGTAAATAAGTAAATAAATAAATAAATAAATGAAAGGAACTCAGGCACCCTTTGGGGAAGAGAAGCTGATGTTTGATCCTCAGAAAAGGTGAGCAGCAGAGCAGGAAGCCTAGAGCCTTGGCCTCAGAGGGGTCTGTGTCTTTGACCTTGAAAAGATCACATGATTTTCCAGACCCTCACTTAATTTGTCTTTTAAAATATAAATAATTCAAGCTATCTATCCAAGCAGCTAAGACAGATTTTGGTATAGATAAAAGTTTATTAATTAATCAATGTTTATTATTAAATATTGTTGTACTAATCCTGGTTAATCAAACATTCTGGACATGCACTTCTTCAGGAGCACCTATGCTGGATGCTAGGATTACAACACAACAAGACACCCCCTCCCCCCCACACCCCTACACCTCTCATTCTTTAGGAGGCAATTAGAATCAAAATCATAATGGACACTTTTGGAGCTTTTCATCTGTGCCAGGTATTAAACACACTTCTTTTTTTTTTTTATCTTACTAAATTTTAATTTACTTAGTTTTTTTTTTTTTTTACAAATAGTTTATTGTCAAATTAGTTTCCACATAACACTCAGTGCTCATCCCCACAAGTGCCCTCCTCCATGCCCATCCCCCCTCCCCCCCACATCCATCAGGCCTCAGTTTTTGTCAGCATTCAAGAGTCTCTCATGGTTTGCCTCTCTCCCTTTCCCCCACCATTTCTGCCCTTCTTCTCCCCCTTGTTCCTCCGTCAAGTTCCTCTTAATCCTCCTATACGTAAACACACTTCTTATATTATCTCATTTAATCCTCACAGCAACTATATGAGATAGGTTCTATTTCCATTTTAAATATACACTGAGAGGTAAAATAAATTGCCCCAATTCCCTAATTCACCCACTTGATGAGGGGTGGAGGTAGAATTTAAATCTGGGCAGTTTAAATAAAGTCTATACTCAACCATTCTGCACTACTGGCTCCTTTGCAGTCTACTAAAATACTATCCTAAAAATCGAGCTCAAAGTCAAACAATTTCAAAGCCATTATTTGCTATTACAGAGGATGAGTAAGGAGGACTAGGAATGCGAGCTCCACAAAGCTCCTTTTTTCCTTCCCTCCCTCTTTCACCATCAAAAGTGGTCTTTGCAATGATACTGCCAGTTTAAGATGACGTCTGCAAGAATTGGCCAAGAATCTTTGTAATAAATTATAACTGATGGACCATTTTTAGAATATCTTTTAGAATATCCAATATCCCTCTTCTCTCCCCTAAAAGAAAATATCAAGTTCATTCTGAAATGTACTAACCACTAGTTTTTCAGGATCCAATAAGCTCATCTCTACATACATGAGATCACATAATATACACCTCCCCTGGACGTAAACATACACACATACGCACAATGAAGCACATACCATTACTCCATCTAACAGTGGAGGAAAACAAGGCACAGAGAGGCCAGGTTACTCCTAGAGGTCACAGAGTTGAGATAAAGTGGGATTCACACTTCTTGACTTCAAGACCTTCCAACTCAATGACACTGCTTCCAAAGTAACATGTCATCACTGAGGCTTATTATGAATATGGGTGTAGGTATCATAAGGACACAGGATTAATCCAGTACTGTCACTTAATACCTGTGTAATTGGGGCAAGTTTCTTAAACTTTCCAAGCTTCAATACCTTGTCTGTAACAGAGACAATAAGAGGGCTTGCCGAGGATTGACATGAGGATTGAAGAGAATCTATAAAAGCATGTAGTGCAGGGCCTGACACATAGGAAGTGCCCGAGAACTGTAAGCCGTGCTTGACATTCCTCCACATTTATAAGAGGAAGCTGGGATCGGACATATGTCATTTTTTATAGCTTTTAACAACTTTTTTGCCTTATCTCTTTCATATACTTACTTTTTTTTGGTGCTCTGTAATGCTTTGCTTAACTTCATTGCTAGTTTCTGAAGTCCTTTGGCATAGGTGATCTCCAAGTTTGCCCTGTTAGCAAAAGGATTGTTATTAGGTAGGATGCTCTGACCAAACATCAGACAAACACATACGCACACACAAATGAAGGAGGGATCGGTCTGACAATGCCATGTCTGCACAAAGAGATGACTTGTTTACTCTAAGGATCATCCTGTCCTTAGATGAAATCCTTAAGACTATCCAAAGGGATCCAACAGAGGGAGAGTTTTTAAATTAAACTTCTTCTACACTAGAGTTATGAGCTGAATTGTATTCCCTTTGCACTCCCACAAAAACGTTAAAGTCCTAAGCCCTAAAGCCTGTGAATGTGACCTTATTTGGAAATAGGGACTTTGCAGATGATCAAGTTAAGATGAGTTCATCAGGGTGGGCCAGATCCAATATGGCCATGTCCTTATAAAGAGAGGAAATTGGGACATAGAGATAAGCACACATACAGGGAGAATGCCATGTGAAGATGAAGAGAAGAGATTGGGTGATGCATCTACAAGCTGTGGAGTCCCGAAGATTGGCAGAAAGCCGCCAGAGGCTAGATAGAGGCATGGAACAGATTCTTCCTCACAGCTCTCAGAAGGAACTATCCTAGTCAACACCTTGATCTCAGACTACCAGCTTCCAGAACTGTGAGGCGATCAATTTCTGTTATTTATGACACCCAGTCTGTGGTACCTTCTTATGGCAGCCCTAGCAAACTAATTCATCAAGCAAGGAATAGAAAAGTTTCCTACTTATTCTGGGACATTAACACCATCAGATGAGCTCTAGATTATCATAGCAGGCAATAAAGTGATCAATTACGATAAAGTTGGCCAAGAAGCTTCTTTTCTCCCTTTTTTTCTCACTGCCCTTGATCAGGTCTTTATTCAAAATTAGCTACCCAGGGGCACCTGGGTGACTTACTCAGTTAGGTGTCAGACTTCAGCTCAGGTCATGATCTCATGGCTTGTGAGTTCAAGCCCCACGTCAGGCTCTGTGCTGACAGCTCAGAGCCTGGAGCCTCATTCAGATTCTGTGTCTCCCTCTCTCTCTGCCCCTCCTGCACTCATGTTCTGTCTCTCTCTCTCTCAAAAATAAATAAACATTAAAAAATTAAAAAAAAAAAAAAAACCTAGCTGCCCCAAATGATTCAACATATACCGAAGACACAAATGTAAATTTATGCATCAGGCTTCTTTTCTTCCATGGTGGGTTTCTTTTTCGAGGCTTCTTCTCAGGCTGCCGGGTTCTTGGTAGTTGCAGCTCTTTTCCCACGAAAGGTTTCTTCTGTTCCTTAATACCAAGAGGGTTCTTTCCTTTATTCCCTGCCACACGCTGCTTGCGTGGAACCCTCTTCTCGTCTGATTTGGCTTCTAGTGCGGCTGCTGCCTCATCCATCCGGACTTTGTGACACCTGGCCTGGCAGAGAATGGTATTCCGGCACATGGTCTTTGCATTTGGGTTTATCTTCAGCATGATTCTCAGGTCCTTCGGTGGATTCCTCCTCAGGACTCTTGGTGACTCTTCCTGTGTGGTGCTCGGAGAGCTCTTTGGATCTCTGGGCTTTTCAAGATTCTGCTAAGGTGCGTATCAAACATCTAGTTACTCTTGAGGGAGGAAGCCTTCACCAAGTGCCATACAGACCATCCAACTTGGGGAAAGCACTTTCAGTCCAAATGTGGAGATGTCCCATGCCCTCCAGGAACAAGTGTCAAAATGTTCAGTTTGCTTACATTAAGTAGAGTAATTCGAGGAATATTTCTGAGGTCCTGGGTCTACACTGTCTTCAGTATAGATGATGCAGGGCCCCCCATGCTGGATATGACAATGGTTTCTCATTCTGCCCTTTCCAGATCTCATTTGTTGAGATACACAGAACTTTTTGATATTGTTCCAAGCCTTAAGTTTCTTAAGAAGCAGCAAAGTGTCCTTGCTCTTCTTGTAGCCTTCAACTTCATCTTCAGCCACCAAAGGAAGTTCAGGAACTTCCTCGATATGGTGGCCCTTAGCCATGAGCAGCTCTGGTAAGGCCGAGGCACCCAGGGCAGAGCATACCGCTGAGTTGTGTCCCTCGGCGGTGTCAACCACCACAGGTTTCCGTTGGTGCAAACATGGGACCTCTGGGACACAGATTTCCAAAAGCACCCATGCTGGAATGGTGAGTTCCCCTGCCTCAAACTCTGGACATTTGAGCCATAGCTCTGCCGGTGCCCTATGACTCGGCACTTGTTCGGTGACCTGCTAAGTCACTAACAGCATAGGGCTGTCCATTGTTTTTTCACAGTTGGTATGAACAAACTTCACAGTATCTGGTGGAATGGGAGCCTTGAGCACACTAGGCAACATGGCATTTTCACCAGTGACTCCTGCTTCTCAGAAAACACTGCTGCCAGTGGACAAGCACACGCCACGGCCAGGAGGGGAGGTCATACTCCTCTCAACCCAGCAGATCCTACGTGAAAAGCAAGACGTAGCTTTCTAATGGAAAAGTGCAGAAGGGGCCCAAACTAGATTTAGAAAATGAATTTCTGTTACTTTCTATGCAGGACAAGACTCAGTAGGGAATCTGGGCATGCCTCCAAAAGCAAGCTCCTCGGTTCTTTTGAATAGATTGAATCACTGTTATCTTAAACTGATTTTTACCGTGTCCTACTTATAGGCCCATCTATAGATAAAATAAAGACATAGTCTTATTCAATCTTCTCACTTGCTCTGAAGGTAATACAGATGTAGGAAATTCAGTTCAACTTATATTGTATTCCTGCTTAATTTGAACCAGAGCAGGTTTGTTTATTTTGTTACTGTTATTGCATAGCTTTTAGTCTTTGAATTCTATTTTTATTATAACATATCTTTAGATTTATAACTTCATTTCATTGGAAAAATGATCCCAGAACTCCCTAGCAACTAACTTAATACCTGCATTTTTTTTTTTCAGTGCAATGAAATTAGAACTTAATATCATGGCTCGAATGGGGAAAGATAGCTCTGCTGTATAAAATGGAATCCAGAGATCATGGGCTATTGACCTATTGCTAAATTTCTATTCATCTTTCCCTATTAGTATAGCTGTGCTTTGAGTTATTTTCAGCACTATTTGAAAGAAAGAAAGCCGCTGCAGAATGCATGTTAAGGCCTAGCTGCTGAAAACACCATTCAGAATCAGAGCTTGCCCAAGTATAAGGAAAGGTTATGGCAAGTATTTTAAAATAATGAAGCTGATAAATAATACCCCATTGCATTTAAAATCTATTTCTGTGCTCTAGGAATATATTCTGATCTATGGACAGAGAGAATGTTCGTCACCAGCAAACCGGGAGAGACCATCACCTTGATGAACTTGCATGTTCTAGAAGCCCAGACCTCTACAGTTTACTGGAGTGGCTTTAGGTACTGCTAAAAGGGAGTAATCAGACCCACCTCAAGAAGTTTTATGATGATTAGAATATGCAAATGATCCAAACCTAGGAAGGGCTTAATACCTAAATTGACTGCTGGATTGATCTGCATAGTCTGACACTTGACTCCCCCTCTATTTCCCCTCCTACCAGCATCCCCTTGCTTACTATACTCCTGCTTAGTGGCCAAATGCCATCCTGCCTCAGGGCCTTTGCACTTGCTATGGCCCTTGCTGGATACGCCTTCTGCTACATAACCACATGGCATCTCCTTCACATAAACCCCAACAGGTCTTGTTCAAACCTCACTATCTCAGAGGCTACCCTGTGACTATCTACTCCCTTATGGCTTTATTTATGTCCTAGAACCTACCACTATCTTACATCACATATTTTCTCAGTATGTTTCTATGAACAATTCTGTGAACACCCCTAGAATGTAAGCTCCACAAGGACCAGAACTTGTTCTGTGCAGTGTTATATCTCTAGGCTTAGAACAGTGCCAGGCACTCAGTATGTAAGTCTTGAATGGACTTCCCATCCGATCTTGCTTAGAATTTTTAACCGGTCTCTGCTGTATCTGTTCTTGCTTCACCTCTTTTGAAAATTTTAAACTATTTAGATGTGTTCCTGCCCTGATGCATTGCTCAGTCCTAATGTCGGGGTGCCCTGCTTTCTATCCCTTAGAGTAGCTGGACACACCTTCTAGTCCACTGCTAACCAGAGGGCTTTTTAGGACTTTCTTTTCCAGCATTCCATTCTCTCTTGGAAGCAGCACAGAGAACATTAATTAAGCTGAAATATTTGTACTGCTCAGCTCAGTGATAGGCTAAACCAAAAAGTTCTTAATAAGCATTAATTTTTCAAGTACAATTATTATGTACCCAAAAGGGTACATGTTTAGAAATAAACATTCAGAACATCTCGAATATACAGAGATGGGAAGTGCTGGGGGAAGAATCCACAGTCTGCTCATCCATCAGCTCCAGAACAATCCAGAATGGCTTTTAACACGACGGGTAATGCTGTTGGGCACAGCCTTTTCCTCAGAATTCATTTTCACTTTCAGAATGTTCTTGCAGGCTGTACAAGGAGTCTCTCAGAGGCCCGGCAGAAATAAAAAGGACAATTGCCAGAAGGAAGTGCTGCTTTCCTTTAAATTGCTAACTAAATCAGATTCACCTGGGAAAACAATTGGGGCTTTGGCATCAAGAAAGGAAGAGGGTCCTGCTGGCTTCGAAGCTAATGCTCTTCTGTTTTGAGGTTGGTTTTGGAGCCTCAGGACTGCTGCTGGTTTTTGCTTGAGCACGATAGGAAACCAGTCTAAAGAGATTCAATTACCACACAGCGTTTCTCTTTGCACAGAAGTATCTTAGAAATCTAGGCAGATTTGTAGTTTTGCAGGCTGAAATAGAGCTTAAAAATCCCGAACGGTGCCCTCTTGATAAATGTATTGCCATCCCTTGTGACGTGTCGCTGACACTGGACTTGTGTTCTGCCTGCACACAAAATAACGACACCTAACATTTCCTGGGCGCTCACAACATGCCAGGCACCATTCTAAGTGTTTTAGGTATGAACCTTCCTCACTCAATCCGGGAGAACTCCCATCAGTTCGGCACACACACTTTCCCCATTTCGTGCAGGGGACACCAAGACGCAGAGAGCGTACCCCCGTTAACTTGCCTGGGGTCACACATGAAGAGCTGACAGAGCTGGGACTTTAAGCCGGACAGTCTGGGCTTGAGAAACTGCCTGCTTGGTCATTCCAGGTTTCTGCGTCTGAAACTGTGGAGAAGAGGCTGGAGACGGAGAATTGCGGGGGAAGTCAAAGGTAAGGACTTTCAAAAACTGACACCGCCTCTCACTTCGCCTTTAAAGGCAGTGTTCTGAATCACCACCGCTCCTGGCGGCTTAGCAGCTAGAGATCAAACTCACAGCAGCCTCAGCACAGGCAGACTGAGCTTGCCGGGCATCTTCCGGAAGCATCAGCCTAAGGCATATTCCCAGATGTGGAGGAGGCGTTAAGGGTCTGGAAGGCGGCGGGAGAGGGCTGTGATATCACCTGACTTTAGTGTCGCTCTCTGAGGCCGGGCTGAGTTGGACATGGCTCTTAGAACAGCGCTATCCTGTAACCATCCCTCCACCTTCAGCATAATGGGTGTTAGGCCCAGCATTCAAACTGACCAAGCAAAGCAGGCTGCCAACATCTCCACTTGCCTTTTAAACCCTAATAACTATGTCCAAAACCTCAGCAGATTACCCTGCCGGTTCGAAGGAAATGAAGCAGGGTCAGGAGGATGGGGGTGAGTACATGGGGAGGGGAACACTCGGAGCCCCCTTTCTGGTGAGCCTGCCAACTAATGAAAAGTTCGCTGCCTCTGGCCATGAATGGCCTTTCTCTTAACAGAGGTTAGTGGGTAAATTCCTCTCCAGAGAAAAATTGCTCTCAGAAGCCATGGTGCCACTGGCAGGCACAGAGAGGGCTTGTACGATTATAAATCGGGACATTTGTGAATTGAGACAAACACTGCCGTGTGGCTCATCTGTGCTTAGGTCTAATAAAGAGTATGTGTGGATATATGTATCGATAGATAGGGATAGATGATAGGTAGATAGATGGATATCCTCTTTTAGAATTTCTGCTGAACAGGAATGAACTGACCTCGGTGTTTTCCCAAGGCAAAGGTGGCAGTGTGAACCCCTGCCTACGTTGCTTTCTTCTCAGTCCTTTCAAGAGAGCTGCTTCATCATGGTTTCCGTAATGCAAAGGGAGTTAAGAGAGGCAGAGCTAATCTCGAACTGAGACAGAGAATTTTCGTTCCCTCATTAAAAAATCAGAAACAAGCTTGTAAGAACACTCCGTTTAATATTCTAGCCCTATAGCTACCATATATAGTAGAGGTCGAGGTTTCTTCTCCAAGCAGCTGTCTTGGCACATGTGAAATTGATGATGCAGGTATATATATTTTGATGGGTAACTCAGTCTCGGAATATTCCAGTGAGCCTTAAAGATCCTGAACCAGGGAAATGGCATGCACTGACTCTTAATCCATTTATATTCTAATTTCCTCTCAGCATGTGGAGGCAGGTCAATATATTTTCATTGCTAATAATGAAGACCAACCAATAAGTCAAAAATCAACATTTGTCTTCAATTTTAAAATAAATGATACTTTTGAAAGAAAGGGGAGAGGAAGAATATGTAGTATCAGATTCAATATTTTAGATAGAGCACAAATTAAACTATAAGAATACAAGTGACCATGTCATCAATTTTAGCATACCCTGCTCTATTAAAATTAAGATGATAAAAAAATGATTTAAAACAAGAAGACTATAGCTGGCCCCTGTGTCTATGAGGAATTAATTAAAATTGAACTAAGCCTCTCTCAAGCTTTAAAACAGCGGGTAACAAAACCATCCCTTCATTGCGAATTAAGAAGTTTTAGTAATCTGAAAATGTCTGTGAATCACCGCCACCTCTGGTTTCCTACTTTCCACCAGCAGCAGTTTCTGGTTTGGGGGGCTGGTATATTGATATTTTCCACCCAAGCCTTATCAGTTTGCCTTTTGAAAGACAGTCCTAGGTCCATTTTATAACTAGGCTATATTTAAAAGTTAGTTATTATGGGGCGCCTGGGTGGCTTAGTCGGTTAAGCGTCCGACTTTCGCTTAGGTCATGATCTCGCGGTTCGTGGGTTTGAGCCCCGCGTCGGGCTCTGTGCTGACTGCCAGCTCAGAGCCTGGAGCCTGTTTCAGTCTGTGACTCCCTCTCTCTCTGACCCTCCCCTGCTCACGCTGTCTCTCTCTCTCCTAGAAATAAATAAAAAAAAAAATTAAAAAAAAAAAATAAATAAAAGTTAGTTATTAGCCATCTGGAGGACATTTTTACCTGGAAGCTCTGTTATTCAAGTGTCTGGGCTCTTTGGCTAACCCACAACACCCACCTCATCAGTATCAATTGCCCTAATTCTGGCTGCTAAGAACACTATGAGAAGGTGAAATGGGAGGACCAGACCCTCCTTCGGTGTCCAGAATTCGAGTGCCACTCAGTGACTGCTCACTTCCGGCCCAGAGAGTGCACAGCTACGGTAGCACTAGAACTTCAGATTCTCCGTGCCTGGTAATTCCTGAACTGAGTGAGGTCAGTGGAATCAGGTGGGAGTGTTGCTTTGGGGGGAGTCTGGTAAAATGGACAAGAAGGGCCGTATTCCAAACTTTTTAGCTGGAAAACAAAATTGTGTACGGATTCTCACCATGTCATAGAAATGCTATATTCTGATATAATGGGAGTGGGAATGAAAAGGGAGCTGAGCTCTGTCCGCTTCACTTTTCACTCCTTGAAGTGGCCCCTGAGGGCTTCCCAGACCCCTATGTTACCACGTTCAAAAGCTACTGGGCTTAATGGCCACTGATATCCTCTCCCATAGAAGACTTTAAGACTCGGAAGGGAGTTGGACCAGGACTCCTTGAGCATGTTGGGATACACACGGTGGCGGTGCCCGGTTGCCAGATACCCTCACACCAAGTTTGTGTTGAGCTGCATAGAAATCAAAATGTATTTTCTTTTCCACATCTATGTATTATATTACGAGTTTAATTATGAATGAGTGAGAGTATGTTCACACTGCATTGGGCGGTGAGATTTTAAAAAGTAAAGGACACAAGTATAAGGCATATCTCACACGGTCCTTGATCTGTAGATTGTGCTGGACAAATGGTATCTTCAGTGTTTCTGTCATTCTTGTCTAGCGTTTGTTCAAAATAATCTATATACCATCTAAATAAATTTGTTTCACACATTTATTTATTGCTTCTCAGAAATAGTCTAACTTGAACTTCTTAAAAGACAGGACTGCCTAAAGTCACTCCTACATCGACACATTCATTTACTCAGTAAACATCTGTTGAATGTCTGCTCTATTCTAGGCTCTGTGCTCGTCACATGGGATACAAAGACTCTCAAGGGGTCCAGCCCCCAGTGGAGGAGACAGGCAAGTGAGCAGACTATAACAGTGTAGGGCAGTGGGATCTAGAGCGAGGTAAGTTCTATGCATCTCTGAGGGGTGCCATTTTGAGATGGGACTGGAGTCAGGGGAGGCTCACATGAGTGGGATAGTTGAATCTTGAAGATACATTGAATGCAGACTGGTAACCAAGGTGAAGAAGTATCTACCAGACAGAGGATACAGCATGCACAAATTCAAGGACCCATGATGGCAGGTGGGAGTCGGTGGGAGGAGTGGCAAGGACCCAGGCAGTGTGGTGACTGCCAGTGGTTCAATAGATCAGAGGGGTGGGAGTCATGGGTAGAAGGAGAGAGACAAGTTGGATAGGAAGGCAGGGCCCAGATCTCAAAGGTCTCTTTATAAAGTAATATGAAGGCTGAATACTAAAGGTCATGGAAGTCTTTGAAGAGTCTTAAACAGGGTCATGGTCACAGAGTAGAAGATGCATTAGAGAGATAAGGGCAGGGCCCTTGCCAGCTCCTTAGTTGAGATAACTTTGCTTGGATTAGAAAAAGGAGATCCTCTGAAAAGACAGAGCTTAGAGCCAAGGTGCAAGGCTCGAGGGTGGAGAGTGGGTTAGATTTCTGCTTCACTCAGCCCCTCAGCCAGGTGCTTTTGCACAGTGTGAAAACTGCACAATTTTAAGCCAGTACTCCTAGATGAAGAGCAGCGTAAGAGATCTTTTTTCCACAGAACAATGGCAGAGGCCATGGAATTATAAGAAAGTTATGGGCATAAGAGATGCTTAAAGAGAGAAACATGAAGACCTGGTCATGAGGTAAGATAGAAGAAGGGGTCCTGGGTGGCACCCAGTTATTGGGCTTCATTGGGTGGGCCGGGGTCCCAGTCACCATGGTAAAAAACCCAGGAGTACCTGCTTTGGGGAAAAGCTGATAAACTTTATTTTGAATAGGTTGACTCTGTGGTTGCATGGCACACCCAGGTGGGTGTACAGATAAGACATATTGCTGTGTAATAAATATGTACAGGTCATCAATATGCAAAAGAGAGCTGAAGCCGTGGAAATTAAGGTCACCCAGGCCATGGGCAGAGTAGAAAAGGTTAGGATTGATGAAAGTTTTCATTTCAATCATTTATTCCTTTGTCGACAGCATCTGCAATGAACTGTGGATGGAACAATGACCAACTACATTTCCTTCTTTGTTTCATTCTTTTCTTTCTTTTTAATTATTTATTTTTTAATGTCTAGACCAGTGATACTTGCCATTTGAAAACCTGATCTTAATCTTCCTTACAGAGAATAATTGATTTTCCAACAAAAGCCTGCTTAAACCCTCACTGTAAACCCATGAGGGTGCAGGAGACCAAACATTCATAAACAGTTTTGGGGAATGTGCCTTTGTCCTTTAAATCCGATCTGTAATTGTGTTAAAGTGAACCCGATGACTTTGACATTAGGCATGTCAGGAGTTGCTGTGTTTCTGGCTAAATCGGAGTTGCTAGAACAAAAAGAGAAAAAGAAAAAAAAGGGAAACTGAAGCTGCTAATTGGGTAAAAGAAGCTAAGCATGACCATGAATTGCAGAACTGCCAGGCAAAATGATGTCTCAATAACAACTGCACTTTTCTATCACCACCAATTAGGACAAATTGGTAGGCAGCTGAGCTTGGAAATTAAGCATTATCTGGACTTGAAGCTTGATTGTGATGCTGTCTCTTGTAGCCACGTGCTAATGTGGAACTGCCATGCAGAACCACATTCCAACAGATTCGTAAGCAAGGTGTCTGGAATTGTTAATATCCAAGGACGGTAAAGACCTTGTTCTAGTAATGTAGGCGTAATAATAAAATAGGAGCGCCTGGGTGGCTCAGTCCCTTAAGCACCCGACTCTTGATTTCAGCTCAGGTCATGATCTCAAGGTCTTGAAATGGAGCCCTGCGTTGGGCTCCATGCTGCGTGTGAAGCCTGCTTACAATTCTCTATCTCCCTCTCCCTCTGCTCCCTCTTCCTCTCCTCTGCTCATGTGCTCTCTTGTGCTCTGTGTGTGTGTGTCTAAAACACAAAAAATAAGAAAGAAAGAAACCTTTAACTATCTTGCATTCATTTATTCTTTCAATCTACAAATATTTATTGAATGTATTTTATATGACTGATAGCTCTCTCACTATATCTTTTATTATCCTGGCCACTGGATTTGCCTTCGTAATTTTCTATGTCATAACCTTCACTGGGAATGCCAACTATACGTGTTCCAGAGATACCATTTACTTGTCTGATGGGGTTTCTCATTACTTGTCTAAACTCTAAGTAACTGGATAGTTTTTATAAAGAGTTGTGGGATGGGGCCCCAAGCCTGCTTAGGATTCTCTCTCTCTCTCTTTGCCCCTCCCTTGCTCACACTTGCTGTCTCAAGTCAGTCAGTCAGTCAGTAAGTAAATAAATAAGTAAATAAATAAAATCTTAATAAGGGTATTGGCTTTCCAGGTATTTTTCTAATACAGGGGAAAGGTATTATTGACTTATATGTAATAACTCTACCCATTTAAGTTGATGGCTGATGGCCTAGCTTTTTATCTTTTGTATATCTAAGGTAATCAATACTAATTTCTCAGAATGGAAAGAGTGAGGCAAGTATAGTACGAACTATGTTGTGGCCATTCCTCCTTTTGCTATGGTTATTATGTCACTCAGTTCAAATACCTTGTAGGAAGAAGTAGTGACTTAACAATCACTCCCAATGGGGAAAAAAAATAGCCGACTCTAGCAAGTGAAGTGGCCTCTGTATTTGACAGCTAACATATAGAAATATAAATAGAAAAAAAACAGTGTGTTACATATTCAAAGATTAATAGAAAGTTTGTGTCTGTTAGAAAACATTGTCCCCAATACCTACTCTTTTAGTGTGGGTGAACATCCTTCAGGTTAATTACATGACCAAACAAGTGAGCCAAGAAGGAAAGCCTGAAGTGGAGGTGTGAGGAGACATGCCAAAAGCACATTTATCAAGAGTAAATACAAAGCAACTCAAATGGCATCTTGGTTAAGAAGAAATTATTTAATTGTATAAGATCAGCTTTACAAAAATGTTCAGGAGAGCATCTGTTGCATAAATGACCTAATATCTAGCATAACTTCTCTAGTCAAGGTAAAACATTAGATTCCCCTCTTGTATTTTTGCTATGCGGTTTTTATCCCAGAAAAGTGGGTGTAATTTTACTAACCAGTACTATTCATTAGATGCTTAAATTCTAATTCCTGCTCCATAAGAAGGTAAAAACTATGGAGAGAAATATTCTTAGCTACCCAAGTGTTTCTTCTTCATTGGAGCTTGTTTGCTGCTCTAGAACCTATGGGTAGAAGGCTTTGCAGGTGAATAAGTCTGGGATAGTAGCCCTAGGAAGCAACTTCGAGAGACACAGATAAGCAACGAAGGCTGTGATTGTATATAAAGTAGATGTGTCTGTGGCAGCGTGAAAGTGTGGAGGGACCCGGACAAGGGACAAATAATAAGGCAGTTTGGAGCACTGATTCCTCCGTATTTATTCCATTCATTCTTGAGTCTATTTGTCAGGCATTATTTATCACCTGCCTTCCATCTTCATTGCTGTCTGCTGGGCACTAATTCTGAACACAGGGACTCCAAATAATCAAGGCCCAGATGACTTTAATCCAGGTCACACGCATGGCAAATATATGTCTCGATTCTTCCTGATCTGCCGGAGGGGGGTGCTTTCTAATCTAGGTAATGGGTTGAATTTGCATAATAGCTAACTGGTCCTATTTTAAATAATTTTTTTTGAGACAAAAAAGTATTTTATTAAAGAAGAACTTCCCTGCCAGATCGGTCCTCTCTGTTCCTCTCAGAGAGTCAAAGCAATTGGCTATTAAGATTACAGCAACGTATTTAAAAGTTTTTTCTTTTTGACTCCATTTGACAAGCATGGTTTTTGTTTGTTCGTTTGCTTTTTTGTTCTTTTTAAATAACTGCCTGTTTGAGCTCCCCTTTCTCTTTCCCGGGCCTTACTTATCGTTACTGATAAAGCCAATATTCCCCTTCGCACTTGTCCCATAGTGCGAGCTGCAGTCGGCTCATATATACCACACGTGCAATATTTTAGATTTGAAATGGGTTTTACCTTAAAAGAATAGGTCATGTCTTCTGGAGGTCTCTTTAGGGTTGCTTACCACCAGGCTGTCTAGATGTAGGGAAACGGCTTAAGGATCATTCATGGCCCAATTCAGTCCTTGGGTTCTCTAATTTTAAGAAGGAGCCTCTGTAACTGTCTTGACTAACGTAAGCGTGCTCATTGTAGCATAGCCAACAACTTTACACGTGATCACACGTAGTATTAATAGAAGATGATACTAAAAACGGTCACTTTTCATTCATGAGACATTTACTGAGGAAGTCAAAAACCCAGACACAAAACGGTGACTAGGACACAGCCCCTGCCTGGTAGGGAAGACAGAAATGTTAACTCAGAGTTGCCATCAGTGTGGGAATCCAATAATGGCATATACATCAGGCACCAGCGAGTGCCCCAGGGGAGGGCGATAAACTCAGTCTGCAGAATCAAAAGAGACCTGGCTGAGCCTTCCCAAGCAGAATTACTTCCTATCGTTTCCTGATTTTTATGGTACCAAAGTGATAAGTGTGCAGTAGAGGAGAATCTCTCTTCAAACTAATCTCTCCAGTACCAAAATACAACACGGAGTTCTGGAAAGTAGGACAGCTTGTAATCACTCCTCCAGCCTTATTGCTAGCTGCAATGAAAGAAGAACTGTTTATTGCAAACGTGCATTTTTGTACCTTTGCTGAAGAATGGATGTGACCTGCTTGCAGAAATTCTCTCCATTTTGAGAAAACTCCTTTAGATTCTTGTACACTCTATTATACTGAAAAAGAAAAGATGCACAGAAGGGTTATGAGCACTTTCAAAGGCAGAACTCCTATAAATTTAGACTGCTCCGTAATGATGACTGTCATTGTAAATGATCGTGAAGCTACGGGGATGTGCACCTTTTGGATGAGTTTCTAAAGTAAAGATTGAGTGTCTTCTGCCTGGACATGAAATACCCGGGAGAACTTTTCAAAAATACAGCTGGTCTGTTTGTCCCCAGGCAACAAGTCAGCAGTGGGGCCATTTTGAAGTCTGACTTCCTGTCACTTCTATTGTTTCCCACGATGGTTAAAAATACATTCTAAAATATGTACACTGAGTAATCATCTTGTGCCTCCCCCCAGGTTCCCAAATAACATTCCTGGGTGTCAAACCACAAACTCATGAAAGTGAATGTGCGGTGGTTTGGGGTTTTTTTGTTTTTTGTTTTTTGTGGGTGTTTTGGCTGAGATAAGAATATGTAAGTGAAATAACTTGCTAATAAAATGTGCCCTGGTCCCTCTATATCTTATTTAAGTCTAATAATAAAGGGGCGCCTGGGTGGCTCAGTCGGTTAAGTGTCTGACTTCAGCTCAGGTCATGATCTCATGGTTCATGACTTTGAGGCCCGCGTCAGGCTCTGTGCTGACAGCCCAGGGCCTGGAACCTGCTTTGGATTCTGTGTCTCCCTCTCTCTCTGTCCCTCTCCAGCTTGTGCTGTGTGTCTCTCTCTCAAAAAGAAACATTAATTTTTTTTTTCTAACTCTAGTAAGAAGAATGTTATAATAATGAGTTGAACATTTTTGTTGTAGCAAACTTTTACACATCTATGAATAAATCTTTATACATTCATTTCTATATGAATTTAGCCTGCAGACACAAGAATTCTGTGGGAAAGATTTTGTCATTTGACTTAGAACTCCACAAAGTCACTCTGAAAACCTTATTTGTAAAAGTAGACATTGATGGCAGTAGATTTTAAGTGCCCAAACGGAGAGACTAAACGTGAATGAGTTCTGCAGCTCTCCTGACAGAGTAGGTCGGTGAGGCGGTGGAGCCGTCCCAAGCACACTCCCTCAGAGGTTCTGTCTGGGAGGTGTGATACTTCACTGCATTTTTTAAAATGAGGTTTTACAGAGGAGGATGCCCGCTCTGTATGAAATGAGTGCCATGCTATGACTCTTGGTTCCTACGATGAGCCAGCCTCGTTCTGCCTTCCTGTGGCATTTAGTCAGGCACTGCGTTGAGGGCTCACATTCAGGGAGCACCTACTATGCAGCTGACAGGTTCACGGACATGAATCCTCAGGGCGGAGGCAACCTCTCAGTTGTCACAGGAACACCGGGGGGGTGTGCTAGCAGAGTAGCAAACAGAGGACAAGGTGTCATGGAGGAAAGGACTTAAAGAAAGAACCCTAAACCGGGTCCGTAGCTACCTTCAGGGTGGAACAAACCAATACCTAGGATATAGAAACACAATCCTATAGATACCAAATTATATTTTTTAATAATTAAAAAATTATTCTTAATGTTTATTGATTTTTGAGAGAGAGACAGCGCAAGCAGAGGAGGGGCAGAGAGAGGGAAAGAGACGGAGACACAGAATCCAAAACAGATTCCAGGCTCTGAGCTGTCAACACGGAGCCTGACACAGGGCTCCAACTCACGAACTGTGAGATCATGACCTGAGCTGAAGTCAGACACTTAACGGACTGAGCCACCCAGGCGCCCCTTTACCAAATTCTTTTATCTTTAAGTAGTGGTTCTTCTTTCATCTGAACTTAACACGGAAGGCCAGGGCAGGGTTTGGTAGACACGCGGGAACAGCAAATGGCTTCAATGAAACTGCCTTGGTCTCAAGGACAGCAGTCAGGGAGCAAAGCTCTTTATGAAGACATTGTGAACTCCTAAAGCAAGGCTGGCAAAGTCACCTGACTGCAGGCATCCCTCGTCAGATGCCTGCGTGCATGAGGAGCAGGGCGGGGAGATCAAGGTGGAGACAGCTGTCCCGACTGCTCTGGAGCAAGGGACTGCAGCCCAGGACAGCCAGATACTCCAGTCTGTCCCAAAAAGCTGAAGTAAAGATTAGCATCTGAAATATGGTTTTCAAAAAACAATGGGAGCAAACAATTTACAAATTTTTAAGCTCTCTGCAGAGCAAGAAAACATACCTACAGTGAGGTTCACATGTAGGATGTCATGAGGAAATGATTCTCCTCTGAGTCATGAGAGTAAAATCTCTATTTGGCAACCAACCCGTATTTATTTCCATAAAAATAACTTGTCTGTGAACGATAAGATCTTATAAGGCCTCTTTCCTTCCCCTACAGGTACAATGGGCAAGTTCTAGTGAGCATTTTAATATTGTTTGGCTTTTTATTTGCTCCTCTGTTGCCTAAACATTTTCACTAAATTCCCCCTAAGCCTTGTATTTTCTTCCCATGCTACCAAATAACATGCCACAAATCACACATAGGAAGAAAATAGATACATGTGAAGGAGGGCACATATCCCTGACATAAAGTTACTTCTCAGTGTCTCCCCCTTAGATGTAGCCATGTGACTAAATGCTTCCCAAGGAAGCATGGGTGAAAGTTTTGTGTGGAGGTTCAGTGAAGGTTCTTTCCTCCTCTTTCTTGACACCAGGACGTAAAACCAATGGCTGATGCCACAAGGTTGCCTTGAGGATAGATGCCATGGAAAAGATGGTGGAACAGAAAGAGAAAAAGAGCCTGCATCCCTGTGGGCCCTGGGGGCCAACATATAAGCCCTCAGCTCTCTACTTTTGGACTTACTTTATGCGTGAGAGAAATATAATAATAGGGGTTTTGAGAAGCCACTCTGGTTTTTGGCTTTTAAAATATGCAAGTGAACACAGTTCTAACTCAGACACAGTCCTTAAACTTTTTATTTTCAATTATGAAACATTTTTATACTTCACAAAATAATAATGATACAGATAATAATAATGATACACATAGGAACTTGCTACCCAAGTTATAGAGATATTTAACACTTTGCTTCTGCTTTCTTTTTAAACAAGTCTTGGTTTCCTTCCTTTCATAATTTCTTTGGCTATACTTGGACATTTATCCTTGCATATGAGGATTTATCTAATTACATTTTTTTTAAAGCCCCTGTTGGGATCCTAATTGGAATTGCATTACATAAATATATGAATTTGGGGAAACTGACTTTTTTGATGGTATTTAGATTTCCCACCCAAGGACATAGTAAGTCTTTTTGTGTGTTCAAACTTTATTTTATGTTCAATAAAAGTTTATGATTTTCTTTCTGAGTCCTGTAGCTTTCTTATTTGATTTATTTAGAAATATCTCACAGTATTAAATTCTAAGTTTTTAATGTAATGTCCCAGCGGCTTCTCTCTCCAGCCACAGCAAAGCAGAAACAACGACCCAGCAAAAGCACCAGGGAGCCATGTGCAAGAGGAAAAGATTTGAATGGTGCTTGCAGAGTGAGTTTTATTGCGAAACAGTAGGAGGCTGGGCTGGGCCTGGGGCTGTGGGCAGACAGAGTAGAGACGTAGACCTGAGGAATAGAGCAGAGATGTAGACGGGAGGAACTCGGAGGCTTCAGAGCAACGTAAGAACCTCCCATCAGGAGAGCCGGGAGTGCAAGGAAGGGACTCTGAGATGCGCTGTCCCACGGGATGGGCCTACACCAGCCCCATCACCGGAGGAGTCTGCAGCCAGCACACCTGGGGAGAGAGAACAGGGTACCTCGGACCCCACGTATGAGGATGGGGGCATGTAGGGGAAATCTTGTCCCTAACTAAGGTGGAAATGAGCAGAACCAGTTGAGAATTTTTCTATGTGCTGGTCTGCAGGGACTGCTGAATTTCCCAAATTTGTCAAACCATTGAAACTCTCCAAGACATGTTTTTAAAATACTACCTCCAGAAGCCAGTTCTAGGAGGCCAGACAGCCTCAAATGTTTCTAAACCATAGATTCAAAGCTCAGTTGTTTTCAGAGGGAGTCAGGGAGACTGTGAGAAAGTGGGGAGTTTCTGCCTTTCCCAAAGGTATTCAATTCAACTTGTTAAAGCAAGAGGCTGCTCCAAGGAAGCAAATCTGAGGCTTTAATTGACCCTGGACCTGCCAGCGTTAGATTTTGGAAGAGGATTTCCTATTATTTAATAGACTGGTACTTCGTAATTTCTTTCACATCATGACACATCTAGAAGATGATACTTGTACTAGGACAGTGCGGTAAATGAATGAAGTTGTTTCAGGCAGAGGAAACTGGCCCGTGAGTTCTGCCCCCCAGCCTCATCCTGCCTATTTGAGGGTTGCCAAGAATGGTGTGTCAGATACACTTATAACTCATTCCCCAAACTCCAGGATGCCCAGGCACACGCTTGTCCAAAAGCTCCTGAATACATTGTGTTGTTGTTAACTTAGTGATCGGGTGACAGCAGGATGTTCTTATTACAGCAATGGAGAGAATTTTTATCTTGAACCCTACATGCAATGTACCAGACGCTCCCGGACAAACCCTAATCTACATGGAGATAACAGTGATATCGGTAAATAAAAGAGTTGCTAAGAATACTTCCATTATTTCAGCAGAAGTCTTTCTTGGGAAACAGCGATTATGTACCTTTCATCATGTCACATCTACCTGAACTTAAAGACAAAAATCTATGAAAAGCAGACTTGCATAAATATCAAAGCAGAACCCAGGACCACCTTGTCTTGTGTGTGTGTGTGTGTGTGTGTGTGATTAGAAAATCTTGGAACATATCTGCTTTGAGGGTATGAAATCTCTTGACCTTGGCTTTGGCTCTCCCTTTCCTATCCCACCTCTCTCCTTCCCACTCCACTCTAATGCGCCAGAGAGGCCACTGAAGGGATTCCACGGAGCATAGCTTGAAAGCTGCTAAAATCTAATCCGTTTATTTTATACTTAAGTGCCAAAGAGCTGAAAATAACTTCATTAGTTAGGGGCAGAACTGTGATTGGAAATATTAGATGAGCCAATCAATTAGAGAAACCATCAGAAATAACCATATTTATAAATACCTCATCAGTAAAATTACACTGTTTACTCAGAGTAATAGTTACCTTTAAACATTATGATCATCATAAATGGCTTAATAATGTCATCAACCAATATAAGAAGGGTTTTCTCTACTCAAAGATGTACAGAAGGTGAATTTTTGGTGTTCTTTTTCCTTCCATTGTGCTTTTAAATACTCCAACCCCACCAAATATTCATTCCAGGAAAAGAAGCTACTATTGATCTTACATCTCCATATGAATTTTTGTGAACATGTCGTCTCTCCTTGGGCTCATGAATTACTAGGAAAAAAGTTATGTGTTTTTTTGTTTTGTTTTTTTTCCCTGATAAAAGGAGTCTAAGCTAGTGGCAGAATATTTGGGACATTTCTAAGCCCCTAAAATCATCCCTTCACAGAGACAGCTAGGACACACAGGCATTTCCCAGTCAGTCTTTTTCTCCCTTCAAATGTTTATTTATTTATTTTGAGAGAGAGAGAGAGAGAGAGAGAGAGAGAGAGAGAGAGAGAGCCTGTCAGCACAGAGTCGATCACAAGGCTCAATCCCATGACTGACCAAGAGATCATGACCTGAGCAAAAATCAAAAGTCTGATGCTTAACCCGCTGAACCACCCAAGTGCCCTTCCCATTCCATCTTTACCAAAATATTTCTGCCCAGCATTTGTAAGCAAATTCTGTTGTATTAATATTGTCATCGCACATACAAAAATGTAGGATTCGAAGCAATTGACACATGAAATAATTAGATAACTTCCAAATGTACTACATCAACCTTGGACTAGCTGCTCTTTCTGACTTTCTACAATTTGAATGATCAGGGTTAAATTCAGTTATTCGAGAATAGTCCATTTGTATTGTAGATGGCAGTTTAGAAAAGTTTTGGACAGTGACATCCTCATAGGTTAAATAAACCATGATATTCCACTTGTATTTAATCAGATAAGTTTTTGTTGGAAGTCTTTCATATGACAGGCACTGTGCTACTGATTTCATGTGAATCCTGATTTATGGGGGATCATATTTCAAACCACTGCCCCTCTAAGGGATTATCTGGGTAACATTTAGAAGCTCCATGACAGACCACCATAAATTATGAGATATAGAACATTAAAAAACATAGTCTACTCCATCCTCTCTTCCTCTTCCTCTACAGATGAGAAAACAGAGGCCCATGAAATGTGGATGGCGTATCACATATCTCCGTGTGTACACCGGGGATGCTGTGGGCCATAGGATGTCTATGCTAGACCAACCTGCCTCCTTATACCTGTGAAGAACCAGAATCCCTCAGAAGCCATTGTACCATTAGCCATTGTACCAGTGTCTTCTGTCTTAGTGCCAGTTAACATCTCATGACCCAGGCAGAGCCACTGAGATAGGAAGCTCAGCATGGTACTCCTTCAATAGGTGATGATGTTAAGGGAAGGAACAGACTATGTGGAGCCCGGAATGTCTGATGTGACAGGCCCCTACCTGGATACCAGAGGAGTGAATAAAAATATAAACTTGGTTATAGTTTGTTATCTGCCCGTGATTTCTGTGGGATTATTTCATAGGAAGGTGTTGCTTTTTAAAAAATAATCGGATTATTTCATTTGGAGATAATTCGATCCTGTCCATTTCCTTGCACATGGATTTGAAAACAGTTTCACTTGGCATTTTTTTTTTGTAGGTATAAAAGCTAAACTCATAAACATCAGACCTTAAGGCCTAGAGCCAATTCTGTTCCTTTTCAAAAACAGAACTTAAAAAAAAAACCTTCTTCAAATAAATTTTGACACTCTTAAGATTAGTTTAAAAGCCTACACAGTATTTAGCCCATTTTTGAGCTACCCTAGTGATTAATAATTTGAGTATGGGCACTGACTAGGTTGTCTGATATTGAATAGCCCAGGTATTAGCCTGTCTTGGAGCATGAACTTAACAAAAGAGATTTAAAAATATTTTTTTTTAATGTTTGTTTATTTTTGAGAGACAGAGTGTGAGCAGGGGGAGGGGCAGAGAGGGACACAGAATCAGAAGCAGGCTCCAGGCTCCAAGCTGTCAGCACAGAGCCTGACGTGGGGCCCCAAGTCAGGAGCCATGAGATCATGACCTGAGCCAAAGTCAGACGCTTAACCGATTGAACTACCCAGGTGCCCCAACAAAAGAGATTTTAAAATATTTTTTGTATTATGGGTCCCTTTGGCAGTCTTGTGAAATCTATACTTTACTCAGAATATTTTTAAATGCATTAGATAAAAATAACATAGGATTACAAAGGAAACATTATATTGATATAATATTGACATATTGATATCAAGTGATATACTGATATATCTTTATTAAAACATATTTCTAAATTATATGCATGCTTTCAAATTAACATACTAAATAACAAGTCTTAATAATGACTCCAATTTCTCAATCATACTGTATGCAAATAATATTTCTAGGTATTTGCAACAACTGTAATATTATATAAAAATATCTGTGATTTCTATTGGCTACAAATCACAAACAGTGTGGTAGTACTGAAGTTTATTGCTTATATTCAGACCTGAAGTAGATACTACATTTCAGTTAAAGATTAGTAGAAACAAAGAGGCCATGTTTTTCCTATTGAATTTCATGTGAGCACTGATTTTCATACACAGGTCCACTGGGGTAGACCAGCTTAAGAACTGCAGTTAGGCTAAGGCTTTATGAATTAACTGTGTTCCATGCAACCCTGGGGACTCATGGAATGGGACGCTTTGCAGGTGGTTAAGCTTTGGATTCTTTTTTATTTTTTCATGAAGCCACCCCAGTGTTGCGTGAAGCATTCACTGGGACTCCGTTCCTTTGTTTTATCATGTTGCCAAACGATAGCTTCCTCTTCATACCACATTGTTCCCCAAGCATGAACTAGAACTGCATCAGGAAATCCACTTGAACACTTGATAAAAGCGAAACACTTGCAAACAGGCAAAGATTCCGTGACTTGAGAGGATCTAGAAACCTGGGCTGAAGAGATATCCGCCCTCTCTTGACTCCCCGACTATCTTTGGTGGCACTGGGCCCAGAGAGATGATAACCTTCAAGTTGTGGGCCAGGATGAGAGTCCTTGGGGTAATGGCTGAGCCTAGAGAGAAGAACCCCTCAGTATGTTAGGGAGGGAGCATAGGGCTGACCCACACACCTGGAGACAGTTTATCTTGGGGGCTGCTCAGTAGAAAATATGTCTCCCAGATCCTGGTCTGAAAGCCCTGGAAAAGGCCATTAAGCTCTTAGTTTGTGTTCATGCTGTTGTCAACCTAACTTGGTCCCAGTTTCTCTCTCTTCTATCTCACTCTTCATGTGGTCTTGACTTTCTGTTGGTGCCAAGTTTTTGCCTCCATTTACCCTATATCCCTGTCTCACTCAACAACCCCTGTGCAGATACATCATCTAAGTATCAGTGGTAAGAAAGTGTTTCTTAACACTTGGTAAGGGGGCAAAGGCAGAGAGAGAAAAATAAACAGCAAATACATAAAATGATAAAAGACTTTTTTTAAAAAGTTTTCTGTGCTTCCCAATGGACAGAAGCTTAGGATGGAGGAAATTAAAGGGGTGGAATTTTCAGTCTTAAAATCTGTATGCAATCATACTGTTGGGGTCTTTTGTTTTTACATTAGACACATATTACTTTTTATTTAAAAAAGTGAAAGTAGGCAGAATCTGCTATTACATCATCACTAATAATATTACTAGCTGTTATGACTTTACATCATTTAGCTCATCTGATTCAGCTCCATCTTCTCTAAGCCTGTGCTTTGTCCATTGAATAAACAACAATGAAACCATTAATTCTCTGTTGCTTTTTTCTATTAAAATTGTTTTTTTTAAGTTTATTCATTTTGAGAGAGACAGAGAGAGCAAGTGGGTTAGGAGCAGAGAGAGAGAGAGAGAGAGAGAGAATCCCAAGCAGGCTCTGCACTGTCAGCACAGAGTCTGATGCAGAGCTCAAACTCATGAAATGCAAGACCATGACCTGAGCTGAAAGCAAGTTAGATGCTTAACCGACTTGAGCCACGCAGGCGTCGCTGTTTTTATTTTTTTTTCTTTATGGCTTTATTACCGCCCTCATTTATCTGTTTCTCCAGTTTGTTATTGTTGGTGGTTTTTTTTTTTTTTGATAAAATACTTGAGAGATGAGTGAATGTAACCCCTTGCTTTTGATGTCACCAATTTCAGTTTTTTGGCATCATTTATTGGGCTAACACACTGATGATTCTTGATTATTTTATGTTCAAAGCATATATATGCCCCCACACACACCTTATTTTAATTGCTCCTTATTTCCTAAATTGCTGCTAATGACCTCACACTGTCTTTGGACTTCTGGCCAATCTTCCGTGTTTGGTAAACACTCCCAGGACTAAACAAACACATTAGTAAACCTGTCTGAGAACCACCGTAGGACAGGCAGAGTGCAGAGTGTGTCCTTCCTCTTGCAGGCCTTGCAATTATTGACTCTAAATGATTTGGGAAAATAGGCTAAAACCCTCCACCCTTACTTCATTCCCAGAACCCCAAATTGCCTGCAGATTCTGAATGTTTGGAGAGCCACCCTATACGCGATATTGGCACCATCGGTGTATATCTTAGGAATGCTTTCCAAACAGCCACCACCTGCAAGCAAACATGATGCTATACCCACTCCAAGTTTTTCGAAGTTTCCAACACTATGAGAATAAAAGATGACAACCTGCTCTGTCACTTGCTAGAAAGGACTCTTCCTTTAAATCAAACCAAAGAAAAGCCGCATCACAGCTAATATCTAAACATGTTTTGTCTTCTGAACGTCTCAGATTTCTTTAGCTAAAACCCATTCATATACAAACATACCCCTCTAGGGCCACCCTCTTACACACAGGCGCAAAACCACACTGAGCTACTCACCGAACAATCTGCCAGTGGGTCCCTCATATTGAAATCTTTTTGCTTCTGTCCTTCTACCTGAGCTCCAGCATTCAACATTCAAGAAACGACAGTCAAGGTTGGGTGTGTCCTGGACTTCCCGTATTCAAAGGGCCTAGAGTACGTCAGTCCTTGTCAAACACTCTGAGGAGGAAGTCCCGGCCCTGGACTTTCATCCCGTTGGTTTCCTGGAAAAGCAAAGAACTGCTCTGGGTCAAAACAGCTGGACTGTGGTGCTGAGAATGACTTCTGTAAATACTTAGAAGGCAAAATGCTGAGTCCTAAGCTGTGTGGACTTGAGGGGAGACCCAGAAACTATCAAGTGTCCCGAGAATTCGGGTATTTAGGGCAGATATGGAGGATGCATATTCTCCTGGCTTGCTGTATTTATCATGTTTTTTAAAATTTTCTGTATTTTCTATGCTTTGGCATGTAGGGGGTTTTCAGACCTGAGGAGGGACTGTCTCCTAGGGTTAGCTAATTCCTAGAGATAGCAAACAACTTGCCTGTGACTTTGATATGCAAACTGACCAGTCCTGAGCCCAGAGCCTCCAACCACTTCCTTTATCTAATTCACACACCAAGTCAATATTCCCCTGCCCCAAATCACACCAAGGTCAGATACCAAACAATTAGGACTACACCCACATAACTATGACTGTAGTGGGAAAATGTCTGGAAAAGGTTATCAGGGAGCAGGACCCACGTTAACTGCCTCTCAGGGCCTTACTCAACCCAACCCTCACTCCCAGCCCAAGATGCTAATCTATCAAGTTAAGAAGGATTTTCCTATGTTCACCCTCAGTTTTTTTTTTTTTTATTATTATTATTACTGGAAAGGGTAAACAGAACTAGAAATCAATAATCAACAACTTATCATTTATCACTTTCTCTGCACCCTGCTGTCAAGCCTTAGATTTCCAGCTACTGGCCTATTGCCTTGCGGTAGCTGTTTGCTGGGCTGTGGGCAGCTTTGGTATGATGAGCAGGCCCCCAGTCAGAAAGGAACTCCGTCAGGAGAGCCCAGTGAACCCCTTCAGAGCCACCTGGGTGGGCGAGCTCTATTCATCTGCCCTAGGTGTGCAAGCTCCACTCAAAGTCCTTAGAAATAACAAATGATGAGGAAGGGGACCCTGAGGAAGAGAAGATGCCTTGCAATCAATCAGATGGAGAAGAGCAGTCTGCAGTCAGGGATCACTCTTCACATACCTAACGATGCTCTCCCCTTATCTTGTCCCTAGGAATTTTGTCACTGGAGGTCACAACATAGAGCAATAGCCACCTAGGGACTAGAATTAGAAAGCAACTTGGCATACTGAAGATGTGTAGAGACAGGTTGTAAACTGAAGTCAATATATCATTCAGATTCCCACTACAAGGCTCCCCTTCCATCAGAGATTGTAGGTGAACCTGGTTGGAGCCTGGCTTCTGGGGCCTGGGGCAGCTCAGCACCTCTTTTTTGGTTCTGGTAGCTCTTGGCCTCACTTCAGCTTCAACTCAGTTCAAAATGGGGAGATTGGCCTCCCTCACTGGTTTCACGAGAAATGCCATCATGCCACACTTACTGGGATCTTTGTGACCCTATCAAAGATTGGTAGGGCGTTACTGCACCTACTCCTCATGTATATCACTCCCAGCTGACTAGGTTTCCCTTAGGATTTCAGGACATCTGATATATTAAAACATCTTCTTCTGGATAATGTGTCTTTCTCACTGACTGTTGTACAGGCAGTAGAGTGTCTGGGCTGAATCTAGACTGAGAACTAGAGTTTGGCTATTTGTTCAGCTTCTCAGGGAGGTGTTTGAATCCACAAAAAAAAAAAAAAAAAAAAAGAAAAGAAAAAACTATTAATTTTGGAGGTCAGAAAGAGCATTATATCAGTTATCCATTGTCACAATGATGTTGTGTAACAAACAAAACCCAATGGCTTCAAATGGCACAGACCTTACTGGGTTCACAAGCCTGTGGTTTAACCAGGTGGTTCTTCTGGTCTCCCTGGGATCGCTCATGTGAAAGCAGGTCGTCTACCCAAGTCTGCTGATCTTGGCAGAGCTGAGCAGGACAGGTCTTCTGGGTTCTGCTGGGCAGTGCTTCGCTGTGGGCTGAGGTGATTTTTCAGCAGCCAGTAGTCGAACCTGGGCTGTTCTCGGGGCCTGGTGAGGAGCCGAGAGTGAGTGGAAGCACCCAAGCCCTCTTGAGGTAGGTGTAGACTTGGGACTGACACACATACTGTCACTTCAGCCACACGTAGCTGACCAAAACCAGTCACAGGCCAGCCCAGATTAAGGAGGATGGTGGGGAGAGTCCACCCTAGGTACTGAAAAAGTCAAGGAATTCGGATTCATTTTACATTAAATCCACTACAATGGTCAGTCAATATTTGTTCTTGAGTAACTAAAAAGATAAAGCAGAAAAACAATGGAGGGCATGGCTCCTATCTGTAGTCCTCTCCCTTTCCCCAGTTCGGCCTCAGGGGACATGTGTGGAACTTCAGCAGAGACTGAGTTTAGGGAGAGAAATAGAGTTAAGTTCTCCAGAATTCTAGACACAGACCTGGAGACAGCGTCATTCTTTCCTCTGACTCCATAGCCCATCTTACACAAACTCTGCCAAAGGACATAGCAAGCACACTTCCCCTGGGGGTGGGGGTGGGGGTGGGGGCAGGAGGAATGGTGGGAGGAGAGGAAACAGTAGAGCGGGTTCTTTGCACTGTCTCCTGCACTTGAGGCTATGGCTGGTGAGGCACCTCAGGGTGAGTAAATTTGTCCTTGTGCATATGAGAATCCCACAGCCACCTGACCCCCCGAAATGGTCCAGGGAGACTGAGACAAAGAAGCTGAGCTCCCCTGCCAACATGAGGGAGAAGAGCCTTGTCATTTTGGAACTAATATTATGGGGAAGGAAGAATTCCTGTCTCTTTCAAGGTCCTTCTAGCGGGATAAGAATTAAATTGACACGAGACCAATTAACAGGAGAAAATGAAATTTAATAACATATGTATGAGAAATCCACATAAACATGAAATTCTAAAGATAGGCAAAAAGAAGTATATGCGTCGTTCTGAACTAAAGAAAAGGGGTAAGGCGTGGGGTTTTCAATTGAAGGAATGCAATCTTCAGAAAGAATAAAAAAGAGTAAATGTTTCGTACATCAGTGTTTGCTGGGGCACTCAGAAACAGTGGGACAAAGAGAGGACTTTGAAAAAGCAAGCCTTGCTAGGTCTCTCCATGTCTACCATACCTAGTTCATATCATAGTGTAGTTACCTGTGGTGACAGCTATGGTGACAGCTCTTTTCCTGGAGCAGGTCCTTATCTAAATTCTTTTCGGCAGTTGTGGGGGATGTAAAGAGCTTTTTCTGAATCTGCTGGGTTTGGATTACTTTTGAACTCAAAATAATCTTCATGTCAAGTGGCCCATCTAGGGCAGGGGGCTCTTTCTGGCCCTTATCGATATTAATATAACTTCATTTGTATCTATAGGTTAATGAGACCTATATATACTATAGCATCTCACAAAAAGTATGCTACACTTATTTCCTAAAATATTTGGTTCCCAAAACATCCTTTCGAATTCTTTCAACTCAGGTTTGTCCCTGGCCATATGTTTCTGGCCTACACACATTCTCTGGCTTCTGTCCAGCCCAGCTTGACTTACTGCTTGACATCTCAGGTTCCAATCTTCCTGCTTCCTTTCCCAGTCTATGCTGAGCATCTGCCTTCCTGGCATGGCATCTCTACAGAGAGAAAACTCACAATGGAGTCCCTTGGGTCTAGCCTGGAAGCCACCCTACTGTACCCCCCACTCACCCCATTTTGTGCTGCCTGCAAGGGGCATCAACAACATAAGTAGCATTTGTTAAGTGCTTATAAGCTGTTGTTGGGTGTTGGTAATTCAGAAAGAAATAGGAGCTCAAATGTATTAGAGGTTAAGGGCAATTCATAACTTGCCTTGGCAGTTTCTTTAGTAGCCAAAACACGTAAAGAATTGGCAATGGCACAAATATCCATCAATAGGGACCAGTGCAGCCACTGTGGTAAAAAGAATAGGGTTCTCCAAAAATAAAAAATCAAAAAGCCATATGATCCAGTAATTTCACTGCTGGGTATTTACCCAAAGAAAACCATATCTCTAATTTGAAAAGATGTATGCACGCCCATGCTTATTGTAGCATTATTTACAATAGCCAAGATATGGAAGCAATGCAAGTATCCATCAGTAGATGAGTGGATAAAGAAGATGTGATATCTATCTATCTATCTATCTATCTATCTATCTATCTATCTATCTATCATCTATCTATCTATCCTACTTTTTTTGTGGGATTTGTTTGTCCCACATTTCTCCTTAAGCTCTTCTTCCTTGAGTATCTCCTGACGCAGGCAATGGACCATACAGACATAATATCCCATGATGGAAACTGAAACTATCACTCAAGCAATAATAACTGCCCAGAGGAAGAGCCCTGGTGGCCCAGACCACCCAGACCAGTTTGAGCTAAACCCCCAACTCATGCTTGTGCAGATGAACCATGGAGTCACCTCTGGGATGACCAATAATGACCTATATCTCATGATTATACTAAAATCTCTACCCAAAGAGAAGCACACACCTCATTTACAAAGCATATAATGTTTCCTTAAGGCCTTAAGGCCTTAAGACCTATGCCTGCGTCTCTGTAGATACCCATTCACACTTGCTTGGGGAGTCACGGCTTTGGAAATTATCCTCCATCATCTTCTCATTTGCTGCAAATAAACTTTCCTTTGTGTGACAATGCACCTGGTGTAGTTTTTCTCTATGAGTCACCAAGGAGAAAACTCACGTTGGTTTGGTTGCACAGAGTGGTTGAGTGACTTACCCAGGGTCATACAGTTAGTAGTGGTATAGCTGGGATTCATCCGACTCTAAGGTGGCCATGTTTAAATACTACACTACACTGCCACTCAACCTGAACAGTGGGATACAAAATGCCCAACACTGAGGATAGAGTATAAAACATTTAGTTATATGTACTGACTTAGAAGCAGGTTGCCAAAGAATAAGTATGATTCTAGTTTCGTACAGATACAAGAAAAGAAGATCTAGGCACACATACACTAGACAGGTAATAGCATATCCCTTAAGGTTGAGGTTATGGAAGATTCTTACTTGGCATACATTTCTGTGTAATATTAATATCCAGACCAAATATATATTGCTTCAGAAACAAAATAAGACAAATAGCACTTAAGAATACCAGTTATGTTAACTTTAATTTTTAAAAAGCAAAAACTGGGGCACCTGGGTGGCTCAGTCGGTTAAGTGTCTGACTTCTGCTCAGCTCATGATCTCACTGCTCGTGGGTGTGAGCTCTTCATCGGACTCTATGCTGACAGTTCAGAGCCTGGAGGCTGCTTCCGATTCTGTGTCTCCCTCTCTCTGCCCCTCCCCCACCATGCTCTGTATCTCTTTCTCTCAAAAATGAATAAACATTAAACAACATTAAAAAAATTAAAAGGAAGTACTGAGAAGTGAAATGATAGCAGCAAACCTTGTTAGCTCATCGGTCCCAGACTTTGCACAATGGCTGGTTCCTTCTACCTGGAAGTCCTTCTACCTCATGTTGGTCTCAGTGACTCACTAACTTTTATTTTTCTCCAAAGCCCAACTAGTGCCATTTTCCCCAGACACAGTATACTCTTGCCTTTGTACCACCACTATCTATTCCACCTACCTCTTTTGATTCATTTATTCCATTGTATTGAAATCATTAGTTAAAAAAAAAGAAAATTGTTAGTTTAATGGTCTGCCTCCCACATTTCTCAGCCAGCTCCTTCTGGAAAAGTGCCTGGAGCAAAGTCAATGTTCAATAAATACTTATTTTCATTTCACTGATTTCCATACTGAGAAAGTGACCTCATTAGCTCGCTCCTTTCCATTGACAAAATGGGGAATGTTGCTTATGGGCAGACCTATATCCTTAGTTCTCAGGAAGCAGAGTTCAAA
Organism: Hyaena hyaena; assembly: GCF_003009895.1. Classification (NCBI taxonomy): domain Eukaryota; kingdom Metazoa; phylum Chordata; class Mammalia; order Carnivora; family Hyaenidae; genus Hyaena; species Hyaena hyaena. The sequence goes on along the minus strand of NW_024080950.1, from coordinate 648,052 downwards.
ACACTGAGAATGAAGATAAGTGTGACCTTCTGGGCAGGAACTCTAAAATGGGAAATGGCCCAAATTCACTTGGGAATCTCTGACACTCTTATTTAAAAATGGCCTTGACAAACAGGAAACCAAGAAGGAATCTAAAGAATCCCCAGGGGCCACTTAGAGAACTTTCTTGGAGTTATGTTGGTTAAAAAGGCATAAATAAGAATCTTGAGACCAAAGATAAAACCAAAGAGTGGCCTAATGCTAAGAATACATTTGAGAAAGCTGGAGTCTAAAATGAGCTAAAGTTTCGCAAAGTTTGCCAAGAATGTCTAAGAGCATTTTCACTACTTCCACAGCAGGAGGAATGTCAAGGGACGCCCGTTGGTTTGGAGCAGCTGGTCTGCGTTCCTGATGGCAGAGTGAGCCGGGACGCTGGGCCAGGCTGTCAGGCTCCGGGGGTTAGCAGGTCAGGCAGAGCGGCTGGCTGGCAGCACACCATGTTTTCAAAGTGCCTTGACATATCTCCCCAGGGCCACCCCATTTCTGAGTCCTGGATGAAGCCTACGCCTTGGCTCCTTTGAGCTGACAGAGGACCAGTGCCGTCTCTGCCGCCATTTCAGGCCGTGAGAACCACGAACAGTATTTACAAGACACGACATCATCGTTCCCGTCAGTCAGCCTCAGAAAGAAGTTGGAGAAGCAATCTTATTCTGACTAAATTACTTTTTATTTTTAGTCTCTGGTTGCTGCACTGATTAGTTTGCTTAATTTCCATATCTTTCCAAAGCTGAAAAATACATTTCTAAAGCCTTGCCTTAATGCATACATTAAAAAAAGAAAGAAATGTAACTTTGCCCAAACCCTCAGGATGGAAAAAAAAAATCTAATTTAGAAGCGCTAATGAGTGTGTCACACTCTAACAGGAGCAGGGATGCACACAATGATACTGTTATTGTTAATAGCCTGCCTAATTTATAGCATCTAAGGTAACTTTTATTCTCGGTTTGTATTAATTATATTGTGGTTTTCTTTTTTTTTAAATATTTTTATTTATTTCTAGGAGAGAGAGAGAGAGAGATAGCGTGAGCAGGGGAGGGTCAGAGAGAGAGGAAGTCACAGACTGAAACAGGCTCCAGGCTCTGGGCTGGCAGTCAGCACAGAGCCTGACGCGGGGCTCGAACCCACGAACCGCGAGATCATGACCTAAGCGAAAGTTGGATGCTTAACCGACTAAGCCACCCAGGAGCCCCTATATTGTGGTTTTCAAAACTGCGCAAAATAAGCTCGTTATCACTCTCCACTTCATAAAAATTACTTAGTTAAAAAAATTTTTTTAATGTTTATTTTTGAGAGAGAGAGAAAGAGAGAGAGAGAGTAAGACATGGAACATGAGTGGAGAAGGGGCAGAGAGAGAGGGGATGCAGAATCCGAAGCAGGCTCCAGGATCTGAGCTCTCAGGACAGAGCCCAACGCAGAGCTGAAACTCATAAACTGGGAGATTACCACCTGAGCCGAAATCAGATGCCTAACCAATTGAGCCATCCAGGCACCCCCCAAAATTTCCTACTTTTTAAATCAAGGTCCAAATGATCATAATTAACTTTATACGTGCAAACTAGCCTTGTATTCAGTGTGCTAGGGTGAATTGCCACTGCACATGTCCAAGTTTCATATATACTAATTAAGAATCTCCAGGTGTTAATAGGGAATAAAGATGAAATTAAATAGATTATGTTGCCTCCAACAAATTAGCATACATTTACTTTGCCCTAATAAGCCGTAGGAAATGAAGACTAATGGACAATTAATTAACAATCAAGTCATCCTACAGCCATGGTCTATGGCTTACCTTAAACAAACAAAAAAAGCTTAGAAAGAATATTTTACAAATGCAGATTCATCCAAATTACATATCTTCATCTGATCACCTATGTTAATATTTGTGTGCCATTACTTACATTTCTTTTTTTTTAGTTTATTTAAAAAAATTTTTAAATAGTTTATTGTCAGGTTGGTTTCCATATAACACCCAGTGCTCATCCCCACAAGTGCCCTCCTCCATGCCGTTCTTTAAGCTCATCTAAGACCAGCCTTACTGATTTCAATAACCAAGCACACTGGAGTGTCCAGAAGAGACCTGCTTTGTCTCCAGGGACAAGTGTGATTTCAGCAGCTTTGCAGATGTAAATAAAGTGCCACCTGCAGGATTCATTTACCTTTGCCACTTGGTAATAAATCATCAATCTATACTTATTTCCTACAAATCATTGCCAGGTCACGAAGACAGAATCTTAGAAAACAAAAGCACTCTAAACGGTTATTTATTGTGGTTCTTTCTGCACCAGGAACTGAGGAGCAGGAGGTGGACGAGGAGAGGAGAGCGGGCTTTACAATTTGGAACTTTATATGATGTGCTTCTGTTACCTACTCACAAGTATAAAGTAATTTATTTGTTAAAGCCATCACATACCTCTGGACTGAGGGCACAGAGTGTCTGAAGTATGTTTACTCAGAACTTATGTTCAGCCAACCAGTGTTCTGTGTACTTGTTTAAAAACTTCCCGTGCTATCTTCCTACTCAAATTATTTAACCTTTCAGTCGGTTTCTCCCACAACTCTTCTGAGGTGGCTCTCCAGAAGAATCACTATTTCTGTCATTTTTGCCTTTCCATAGTATTTTATACAGTTGATAATTCACTGATGATTATTCACTCACTCACTCATTCAGTGGGGTCTTTATTTGGCACCTTCTTTGATCTAGCCACTGGAGGATGATGAACGTACAAAGACGAACAAGCTCTAATGCACTTTCAAGGAGCTCAGTGTGATAAAGGAAGGTTATATTATGTTGTGATAGATTATATAAAAGAGGTCTTTACAGAAATGTGATGGGAATTCCAAAGGGTACCCAGCTCAGCCTGGTTGGAGAAGGGGAGCACACCAGAAAACACTGGTGAGAGATGGTCACACTTGCTGAAGGGCACACATTAATTGTGCATTAGGGTGTGTTGGTGTATTTGGAGAATTATAAATCCCACAAGAATTCTTTGAGCACACAGCATGGGGAACCTTTGCATGGGACCTCATAGTTAGTGAGGCTGAAGAGACATCCAGAGACTAGACTTGGAAAGACTCGGGTGCCATGTTTTGATCTCAACCAAAAGGTAATTGGGACCACACAGGAGTCTTTTTCTATATAGGATTTTTAAACACATTGTCATATTCAGATGTGCATTTTAGACTGATTGCTCTGACAATAGCATGGAGACTCTGAAAAAGACTAAGAATCAGGAAGAGAGGAAGCCTGTTGCCAGGAAGCAGGAGGAAAATGATGAGGCCTTAACTAACATGGGGAGAAGGGGATAGAGTTTTAAAATGAAAACAGCCGGACTTTGTGATAGATTGGATTGGGAGCAAACAGTGAAGGAGTGGGGGGCTCTAGAGTAAAGCCTAGGCTTCTCGGATCCTCCCTAAAATTCCCTTCTTTGGCCTCCATGGGAGGCACTGGAGGGCAGGAATTAATAATACAGGCTTTGGAGTGTGAAAAATGGGGATCCAAAAGTTGGCTATACTACACATTAGGATCTTTATTTATGGGCAATTTCTTAACCTATTTAAACTTCAGTTTTCTGATATGCAAGCTGTAAGTAATAATATTGTATACCTCATAACAGACTATACATAATGAATGTTCAATGAATATTTGCTACTTATTATTACGGTTACTGTTTTATTTTTGCATAACAAATCGAAGCATTATTTTAAAGATGATCGTTTATTACACATAGAAAACGTTGAAAAATACAACTATTATAATTCAAAAACTCACAAAAACTAACATGACTAGTCTACTTACTAAGCAATTTAGAACTGAGGAGTTGTAGCTACTGCATTTTCTTCTTTCACTAAATTTCCCTTTAATAGGCTGAGGCATTTTGTATTACTTTATTGCTTTTGGAACTCAAAGCTGGCATTCTCATTTTAAAAAAGAGTCCTTATTGCATCCAAGTATCTGAAAATTTCACTTGAGATATTATTCACGTTTTGAAAACAAAGATATTAATTTAAAAAATTATCTCAAAGTTACAGGCAAATTGAAAGTTCACTGCACACAACTTTTTCTTTTTTTCACACCTTAATCTTTAGTGTGTATTTACTACAAACAAGGACATTTTTCAACAAAACTACAATGCAGCCATCAAAGGCAGGAGATTAACACTGATTTATTACCACAATCTACTCCTCAGTTCCACCAATTGTCCTAATTATGTCTCCATGGCAACAGGATCCAGTTCAGACTCCTGCGCTGCATTCAATTTTCGTATCTCCATCGTGTCCCCTTCATTCTGCAACAGTTTTCACTCTTTGGTTGACTTTCACGCTATTGACACATTTGAAGATTACCAGTTACTTTGCTGAATGCCCCTCAGTTTGCATTTATCGGATATCTGCATCTTTGGCAGGAATACCACGGAAGGCATGCTGCTTTCTTACTGCATCCAGTCGAGTGACTCATGATTTCATTTGCCCCATTCCTGATGGCTTTCACTTGAGATGATATCTGCCAGGCTTCTTGGGTGCAGAATGACTACTTTGACCTTTGCAGTTAATTAATAAATATTTTGTGGGGAGTTACCGTGAAACTATGTAAACCCCTTGTTCCTCATCGACCTTTCAGTTTATTTATTTATTAACTTATAGGAACTCAGTTTCCCTTTTTATTCAATGCATTATAATCAGTTACTATGATTAATTTTGGTGCACAACATGTCTCAGATTTTGCAAGTGAGGGGCCTTACTGCTTGGTTTTGTGTCCTTACACCATTTTCCCATCATGCTTTGAGCATGTTCTTGCTTTCTAGCTCAAAAAAAAAAAGTCCTCTCCTTCAGCCTGTGCTTTCCTGCTCGGCCCAGGATTCAGCCACTTCTTCAAGGAGGCTGGTTCCTTATAGTGGAAAATGGACTTAGGATAGATTAGAAACCAAGACCTCGGTGCTAGTTTTGTTTGTTGGGGATTCATGGATGGCAGTCCCTCAGGTGGATGGCTGGGGAATATATAGAGATACAGTCACATTTACATAGAAAAATGCTTATATCTGCTCTTATAATGATGTCTGTCTATATATCAAAAGACATGACTTTACCTGGATACCTATAATAATTTTAAATCTAATACTAAATTCGTTGAGTTTTCTCCTCCTCCATTTTCTAACAGTAAGAAACAGCCTTCAATTATTCTTAATATATTAGGGTTTCATTCAACTTCCCTGCATGCAACTTTTCTCTGAATGCAGCCACTCTGATTTCATACCAGCTGCTGCTTGGTATCATCCTGCTTAGGCTTGGTAGTTGATGTCGGGCCTCCTCTGTATGGATACCCTCTTCATCCCATCCTGATTCTCCATGCTGTACTAACCTCCTCTGTAGACATGTCCATGACCCCATTTGACCCCCAGCACCCCACTCTGGGCCACAGACCCTCACCTGGCTTAACCATCCACCCTGCTTTGTCCCATCCAAGGCTATGGAACTGAACAGGTCAGGAAGAGAAAAGAAGGGAAGGAAGAGAGAAAGGCAGAAGGGATCGTGGTCATTGTCATTGTATTTCTTCTTATCTCTGTTATCATGGAGGTCTTTCCTGGTTTATCTTCTTCCCTGTAGCTCTCTAATAGGCATTCCTCAAAATTCTGCTTTAGTAGGCAATGGAGAAATGTCTCAGCTGGACTAAGTTACCTGTATCTGCCTTCTGTTTCTCTTTGTGCATCTGTCTCTTTATCTGAAATAATGGCAGTAAAAATGGTACCTAGTCACAGTCCCTTCTTTCCAGTTTTTTGGTAGACATTTCCAAATGAATGGGCTCAGGAGCTCAAATTCAAAATATAAAAATTAGCTCATTTTTTCCTTCCAAAACTTATTTATTTTCCTGAAACTCGTTTACTTCTGTAAATACACACACACACACACACACACACACACACACATATATATATATATATTCATTCTATAAGAATTTAGTGAATGCTTACTAAGGAGCAAACGTGTTGGCTATGGATCCAGACAGAAAAAGCAAGACCTTTGCCCTCAAGATGCTTACAGTCAAGTGGGGGGTGGCATGTGGTAAGCACTCCGATGGAGTTAAATGGTTGCACCTTTTCTTCTCTAGGAAGAGCACTACATTCAAGTGATTAGGCATTCTAGAAGGAGGAATCTGTAAGTTAGTCTTGAAGACCATATGAGAGTTAGCTCAATGGCAAAGAGGGAAAAGAGTGAGCTAGAGTGACACGGCACAGCCCATTTGAGACCATGAACTTGGGACCTGGATCAAGAGGCATGGGGAGGGATGAGGGCAGAGTGAAAGGTGTCAGGGGTCAGGCCACTAGGAGCTAGGAGTGACAATGCTAAGGGGCTTATTCACTGGTTCACACCATGCCCTTCATCTCAAATGCCCTCCCTCTTCCACACTTGACTCATCTGAATTCACGTGTGGTTTGCTCCTTCAAATCTTTTTTTTTTTAATAGTTTATTTATTTATTTTGACAGAGAGAGAGACAGAGCATGAGCGGGAGAGGGGTAGAGAGAGAGGAAGAAACAGAATCTGAAACAGGTTCCAGGCTCTGAGCTGCCAGCACAGAACCCGATGCGGGGCTCGAACCCACGAACCGTGAGATCATGACCTGAGCCGAAGTCGAACACTTAACCGACTGAGCCTCCCAGGCGCCCCTGCTCCTTCAAATCTTTATCATTGGATTCTGAAGGAACTTCTCTCTCCTCTAAACTTTTCTGGCAATTACTACCCTAACAATATATTTGATATGATGATGATAATGTCATATCTATAGAGGAATTATCATTTTCAGAAACATTTTATCTTTATGGTAAAGTTTGATCTGCTTAACAGAATAAGTATCCTTCTTTCAGAGCTACCATGACCTATTAATTTAACCACTGTTTGTGCTCTGCCTCTCTAACTAGATTGAGGAATCCTTCATTCGGCAGCTTTGTCTCTGGCTTATGTCTCTCACACGCTTAACACAATGTCTCATAGAGAGTTGGTGTTCAGGATATGCATTGACTTAATTTTGATGTGCATTTCATTAAGTTCATTAGTACTGTGGTTCTGTGTGTTTTTAGCTAGTGTGGTAGAAACTGTTTTGTGTCTCCTCAAGAATGACTTGTAAGTGAATAATTAAGAATCTGCAGCCCTGAAAGTATAATATGTCAGGGCTCTGTTACATAAATCCTCTAGTGCCTTCAACACAGAGAAAAATGGCTATTTTTTAAAAAAACTCTAGGGAGCCTTTTGAGCTCATCTTTGGTGATAGGGCTCCAGCTGGTCTAGCATCTTACAAATTGTTTGCTGGCTGGCTTGCTGGGTAGTTACTAGCAGCCTGGGTCAGCAGAACTAACAGGAGCCAAGAGTTTAATCCTGACGAATCAAATTAACTACTTCGACTCAAAACAAAGAGAGCTGGAGATTGCCCATTCATTTCCTATATCTTCCTCATCCATAGCACCCCAACCCTCACTTACCCCTGGGAGTATTTCTCTATGAGATTTTCAGCCAGTCTTAAAGCCCAGACCACTAAATAACTAGTTTCATAACCTACATATTTTCTATCCTTCTAGACTGCAACACACTGAATTATTGAACTGTATGAATCAATTTCTTTTAAACCTGTATTCTGGGTTATACCTTGGCCCTTGCAAGCTCTCTAGGTTAGGCTGGAGAAGGAGGTGTGTAAGGAAAATTAAAGGAGGTAGATAAGAATAAAAGCCAGGCACAATTCAAATGCAGTAGGTATCTAAGCAGCCTGTCTTCAGAAACAAATGCAAACATTGGAAGAAGCATCATTGACTAGGAAGATAGGTTTAAATTTTGAAATCATTCAGGTCTGTGTCAAATCTCGATTTTACTGCTTGTGAGCTGGGTGACAGAAAATAAGTTACTTAACTTTTTACAAACCATAGTTCCTGCCTCTATGGATTACAGGTGACGGTGGTGTGCTGGTAAATGTTTATAATTGGCTTGCCCAAATAAGAAAATACATGAATAAAACCCTGATTGCAAGCTACCAATGTAAAGTCACTAAATACAGAATGAGGAAGAAATGCACAGTAACACCATTATACAGTATATGATGTATGAGCAGATATGATAATAAAATGTAGGAAAATAATTAGAGGTATTTTGGAGTATTCCCTATATTTTAAAATACAGTTTACAATAATAAGTTTACATAATTTTTAATAATGTTGGTTTAATAGCCAGCTTGCAGAATTTCAGCATATTTAACAGTTTTCAGCATATTTAACAATCAGTTCATACAACGTCATTCAGGTCAGTGGTATGGCACTCTTGGGTGTGAGTTCAATGTTAATGAAATCACAATATATATTAAAATGTCTTTAAACAGAAGTGTGGGTAAAACAAGGTCATATATTGATCAGTTGATAAAAATGTTTTGACCAGAGGGTTGTAGGAACCGATCCCTGTATTTCTCATCGAAGCAAAGGTTCATAAAGACCTTATAGAACATCCCTACTGTGAATAACAAGAATCCAATGTATCTGCCTTTGAGGGTATGGCTTGATCAGATAGTTCTGCACAAAAGCCAGATGGTTGGCACACCATAGGGAGGCGCTAAGGGGTTTCTTTTTGTCTTCAACTCACTTCCTGTGCCAGGCAGTGCTACGCTAAAGCAGGCAGGCTCACTCAGAAATGACAAAACCTACAAACAGCAAGTATTGTTGGATGCACGCCTCCTCCAGAGAGGCGTTTTGGAAATTGTGATCATCCATCACTTTACCGCCCTTGAGCTGCCTTTGAACTACACAAAGAAAGGTGCTACTGGTAACAGCAAAAAAGAACTACCTTCAGTCAGGAAGTATGCTCTCTCCCTAACGGTCTCACTGGCTGATAATTGCTAATATGTCGCATTTTGTCCAGCTGCTTTCCTTGAAGGAACCTGGAGGCTTTTCCTGGGTCTTAGCATCTTTACAGCAGAAGCTTCTCCCTCTCGTCCTCTCTCCAGGCTTAGTTTATTGCCTGTGGTTTGAATCCTCGGTAGCACTTAGTCCTTTATTTCTTTCAGCAGCCACGTAGTCATCGCCCACCACACCCCTGCAGACACCGCTGACCCATTCAAAACTGGAGCCGTTTTTCCTCCATGGTTAGGACGGGCATGATTTCTCTCTCATTAGAGAGGACAACAGATCAGATTATGCTGCTCCCTGCTGAGATTCCCGAAAGGCTTCCCATTAGTCTTACCCTGAAACTTGCTCTCGTCAGCATGGGATACAGGCCCTATATGACACGCCCCTCCCTAACTTTCAAATATTATCACCCACACTCTCCTCTTTGTTTCTTTTGCATCAACACATGAGTCTTCCTGCTCCTTGAACTTATAAGCCTGTTCCCAACTTGGAGCCTTTTGTGTCTTCAGCCTCCTCTGCCTGGTCTGTAACCACCTGAGAGCCTGCCCCCCCGCAGCTGCTGTCAGTCAGGTCTCAGCCCTAGTCACCTGTCCATGAGGTGTCTGAGACCTACTTGAAGAGCCCTGGCAGTCGCCATGCAATCACTTTGTTTCCTCGTGACTTGTGTTCTTTATCACTGTGTGACATTACCTTGTTGTAAGGGCTGACTTGTGTCCCCCCAAATTCATGTTGAAGCCCTCACCCCTGTATTATAGGAGGTGACTGTATTTAGAGGTAAGACTTTTACTTATTTTTATTTATTTAAAAATTTTTTTAGCATTTAACCTTGTTTATTCTTTGAGAGTCTCTGCTTAACATAGACTACGTCCTCTCCAAGGGTCCACAATTTACTTGAATCCTTAAAGGCAAAACTTGTATTTCCAATCTGTGAAACCACAAAAACTATTTTCAGGCTTCTAAATGTGTTACTGTCAGTTATGGAAGAATGGTTAAACATATTTTGACCCAAATATAGCATTAAATTTTGACTTCTGTGAACCTAATATCTAAAGTAATAACCCTTATATAGTAACTGTAGATAATCTAGGCTAGTTAAAGGTGAATCTTAAATATCTCTGTATTATTCTTTTTCTAAATTTTTCAAAAAAATTTTTAATGCGTATTTTTTATTGAGAGAGAGAGAGAGAGAGAGAGGGAGAGAGAGGGAGAGAGAGCAAGGGAGGGCCAGAGAGACAGGGAGACATAGAATCTGAAGCAGGCTCCAGGCTCTGAGCTGCAGCATAGAGCCTGATGTGGGACTCGAACTCACTAACTGTGAGATCATGACCTGAGCTGAAGTCAAATACTTAACTGACTGAACTACCCAAGTGCCTCTCTCTGTATTATTCTTAAATATTGTTTAAATTTTAACAGATGTAGTTTCAGGAAGTCAGAAATAGTCTAGCCTATCAAAACCACCAAAACAATTAACAGAATAATTTTTTCTGTTCTAGTTTTTCTGAATTATGTATATTTCCAGTGTCTAGCTCTTCTAAAGATGATGATTGTGTTTTGCTTAGTCACTATACAAACTTGATGGGTTGAATATAGAGCAGTAAGAAGAAATTTACATTCACATGTAGTTCAGTCAGAGGATCTAGAATGACATCTTTGGATACTAGTAAACTAACCGTTGATTTGAAAACTGATAAATGAAGGGGCAAAAATCAAGCAGTTAGTCTGCCTTTCTTTCTTTCTTTTTTTTAACATTAAAAAAAGTTTATAATATTGGGCAAGAACTTATGTAAAAGTGACTCTGAGTTCAAGTCGTAATTATTGATGAAATGCAGGCCAAACATGAAAGATGTTCATATGACTTTTTTTTAAAGTGGGAGACTTTTATTATTTTTTAATTAAAAATTTTAAAAATGTTTCTTCATTTTTGAGAGGCAGAGCATGAGCAGGAGAGGGTCAGAGAGAGGAGACAGAATCCAAAGCAGGCTCCAGGTTCTGAGCTGTCAGCACAAGCCTGTCACAAGGCTCGAACTCATGAACTGGAGCCAAAGTTGGACACTTCTACTGAGCCACCCAGGTGCCCCTATTTTTTTTTTTTTTTCATTTAAATCCAAGTCAGTTAACATATAGTATAATAATAATTTCAGGAATAAAATTTAGTGATTTATCACATACATATATGGAGACAGGGCTTTTAAAGAGGTGATTAAGGTATCTTTTCCATGTATGCATTCCGCATACACATCTCTAAAAGCCCCAGAAATAGATTGCATATATGAATCAATATTTATTGCAGAAGATGGAGGATGTTAACTTTCTCCAAATTATAATACCCTTGCACTTTGTTTTGTCCCTTTTATTGGAAAAATGAGACTAATAAACAAATTTCATCAATGGTGAAAGAGGTGATTAAGGCAAAATGAAGTCCTCAGTGTGGGCCCTAATCCAATATAACTGTCGTCCTTAAAAAGAGAGATTAGGACCCAGAGAGATTCAGAGAGGAATGACTGTGTGAATACACAATGAGAAGGCAAGACAAGAAGACAAGTCTCAGAAGAAATCAACGCTGCTGACACCTCGATCTTGGACTTCCAGCCTCCAGAACTGGGGAAAATAAATTTCTGTTGTTCATGTAACCCAGTCTGTGATTTTGGGTTATGGTAGAACTAGCAAACGAATAGTCTTCATTTCTTTGTTTTCTTTCTCTTACTAGATTGTTCCATGAAAGTAGGAACCATATCTGTCTTCCCTACCTTTCTATCTTTAGTGCCTATGATAATTCTTGGCACTTGGTGGGATATTTCTTAAATGTTTATTTTATGTATTTGTAACTTATTTTTAAAAAATTTTTAGGAGTTTATTATTTATTTTGAGAGAGAGTGAGCACGAGTGGGGTAGGGGCAGAAAGAGGAAGGGAGAGAGAGAGAATCCCAAGCAAGCTCTGCACACTGTCAGCACAGAGCCCAGTGTGGGGCTTAAATTCACAAACCACGAGATCATGATCTGAGGTAAAGTCAAGAGTCAGATGCTTAACCAACTGAGCCACCCAGGCACCCCGGGCTCTCTATATTTTTAAATGATTGAGTGATGCAGTCATGAACCCAAGCCTTTGTTGTTCAAGTTACTTTTGGCTATACAAGTATTTTCATCATTCATTAAGTTAAAAAAAAATAAATCAACCTCTTGCCTAAAGAATTGCTCCACATGGAGGAGGGCACTTTGGGGATGAGCACTGAGTGTTATGTGGAAAATAATTTGACAATAAACTATTTGTAAAAAAAAAAAAAAAAAAAAAAAAAAAAAAGAATCGCTCCAAAACTTAGTCGTGAGTACCAGAGCCTAGAGCTTCCCCCCGTTTTCACAGTTCTGTTCCATTAGTTCTCCAGTAATTCAACAACTTCTCTCCTCTCTTCTCCTCTCTTCTGGTTCTTCTTCTTCTTTTTAAATGTTTATTTGAGAGAGAGAGAATGCATGTGGTGGTGGCGGGGGAAGGACATAACTATGAGATCTTTCTGGCTGAGTTCAACCAATGGGTGGGATGAGAAAGCAGGAAGAGAGAGATGTCAGGGTCTTTGCTCCCCGGGATGGGCAGCCTCTCCTCCATGATGCACCCTGTCGCCGGCGTCTGGTTACAGCCCTGGGTGGTAACAGCTCCCCATGCTTGCCTGCCTCTGGGTGCTTTACCTCTCTGTGTTTGAGCTTCTGAGCTCATCCATTCCTTAGACAGTGTCCTTTTATTGAAGTTTCTCCAACAGAATCATCTGACAGTGACTTTCTGTTTCCTGCCTGGAGTCTGACTGATACAGCCTTCCTGTAATTGTTTAACTTTAATGTTTAGAAACGATAGAACTTTTTTTTAAAGTTTATTTATTTATTTATTTTGAGAGACAGCACGAGCTTGAGCTGGGAAGGGGTAGAGAGAGGGGAAGAGAAAGAATCGCAAGCAGGCTCCTCACTGTCAGACAGAGCCTGCTGTGGGGCTTGAACTCACGAACCGGGAGATCATGACCTGAGCCGAAACCCGGTCAGATGCTTAACTGACTGAGCCACTGAGGCGCCCCAGGACTGACAGAACTTTCGCTTCCTCGTGCTACAGCAGTGTTGGGGATAATCAAGGTCGTGGCACTCGGGCCCCAGTCACCGTGGTCACTGGCTTTGAGGGCTCACCCTACGTCCTGGTAGATTCCAGTGTACGACCCCCTTGCTTGTTGTCATGTCATCTTTCACTGTTGTTCGCACTGCCGCCGCTGCTTCTGGTGCAGCCAGTGCAGGCTTAGTGGAAATAGAATCAGGGGGCGGAAATAACACGTGCCCGGGGTGGATGTGGCCGCCCCAGCAGTGAGGGGCCTAGAGAGGCTGGGCCGCACTGCGGCTATGTGGGAGGGTGCTCATAGTTGGATTCTGCTCTGCTCACGGAACTGGAAGAACCCATGGCTTCCCAGAATGGTACGTTTGCTTACAGCCTATCTTTCTGGGCCTCCGACGGTCGTTGGAGGCAGTTTTAATATTTGTAAGATTTTTGATAGGATGTCTGCTTTATTTTTCATACGACCGGTGGTGGCGGTGGGGGTGTATCTAGTTGAATGTCAGTGCTATTTTTATGGCTCTTGAGGTATTAGATGACATAAGCCTGCAGCAGAAGAGCAGCTGGGGGGACAGTTACACAGGGAAGATCAAGAGTGAGAGAGAGAGAAGCCCTAACAAGGCAGGCCATGGACCCAGAGAAGGTATCAGTCAAGCTCCTATGAGGTGTGCATACACGGCAGGGATGGCTTTGCGTGGGTTCTGCTCTGGATTGTTATTTCCTCAGAGCTTCTTTTTATAGTTTGGAAAAATCAATGCAGCCTGATATATTTGAACTATTCTCTCTATGAATAGTATTTAATATTTTTTTCCAGAATGAAGCACTAAATAACATCTAACATGAAGTTTTTATATCTTAATTTTTTTTTTCTTGAGACGGAGAGAGAGGGTGCAAATGACTGAGGGGCAGAGAGAGAATCCCAGGAGGGGCAGAGAGAGAGTGAGAAAGAGAAGGAGAAAGAGAGAGAGGGAAGGGGGGCTCACCCAAAGCAGGACTTTTATTCACTTGAAGTGGGGTTCATGCTCACCTGATGTGGAACTTGAATTCACAACTGTGAGACCGTGACCCGAGCCAAAATCAGATGCTTCACAACTGAGCCACTCAGGTGCCCCTATATCTGAATTTTCAACATATACATGTTTTAACTATGTTAAATTAGTGATTTGTTAAGTGGAGCACAAGGTGTCAGATGGTGAACTGAAGTTCAACAACAGACCATAAGGGACATTGAAAGAGAGAAGTTTATTATTCACAGGTCATACGGGGAGGGACACCATGTGCCTTGAGAGGCCACACAGGTTGGTGAAGGCAGGGGGAAGTCAGAGGCAGGACCTGGGGCACACGCCTTTATGAGAGTCTGTGAGTAGAGTGCGTTGGACTTCTCAGGCTAAGGCTGAATGGGTCAATTCAAAAGAGTGGGGTTTTGGTAAATGCCATGGTGGTCTTAGCTAAGGGTACATACGGCACGCAGGCTCTGGGAGCCAGAGGAGTCTTTGATCACAAAGGCTGCTGGGGAAGTCATACCAGGGACCTACATTTGCTGGTGACTCGGGGTTGCTCTCCAGGGCATGCACCTGCTTGAGGGGTGAGTGTCAGTTTACGGTCCCTGCAGGCCACGTGGCAAACAAAATGGATGCTCCGGCAGTACTACTATGGAGTAGCTTAGCCAAATTCTTGACGAAATGATACGTATGTAACATAGAATACCCCCTTCTCAGTACTCATAATGACAACTGGGATTTAAGGAAACTTTGCAGGAAACCAGTAGGACGGTGTGTGCCCCGAAATAAATCTTGTCCAGGAAGATATGACATATTACCAGCACAGGCTGGGTAGCGCCTCCAGAAAATCGCATTCACACTTTACTCTTAATACTTATCTTTATTATGAAAGTGTTTCCAAAGTAAAATGATCCTCATAATAATGATTGCTTCCAGAGATCAGGAATGAATAATTATATTTTCATATAAAAATCAGCTAAACACAGTAACAATACATAAAATAATTCTAATCGTCTAACAGTACATCATTCCATTTCTGACAGAGATGCCCAAGCACTGAATTGTCTTAAGAAAACAAGTAAGGTATTGTCACCTATGCTATTTCTCACTGCAAATTAAAAACAATCCCCAAACAAACCCTCTCCCCCTTGCTTGACAAGAAATGGCTATGGAGATAACTGATTCTGTGGGCAAACGGAGAGCTGATGAGAATCACAGGCTTAGAGGCTTTATGAAACTTTTGGAAATCACACTTGGGAGGGTGTATTCCATCTTTAAATTAATGAATCTCTAAGTTAAAGTCCCAGAATTGCCACATAACTGTTCTTCTTACGGAGCTAATTTATCTTTGGCAACTAAACTTTAAAAGCCTCTAATTTTTTAAGGGCAGTTTTACAATGACAGTTTAAAAAAATTACTGTAGATCAAAGAGAAAAAGAAAATTACCTCTATAAAATCTAATTTTTCACTTAACACAGAAACCATACCAACAGCTGCTGTCTCTGATTTCCAGGCCATTTGACACATAACAAAAGAAGAAACCAAGCTTTCATGGACCTGTGTTAAGGAAAACAGGCTCACTTGGGCACAATAGTTTTTAAGAAAAATGGAATCAGGCAGAGAAAGAAGTGTGGGTAATCAACTGATCCAAAGCCTACTGGAAAATGGATAGCCATTAAATGACAATATTTTGGCTTCCTTTTATCAAGAGTTCCAGGAGGCTGAAAGGAATGTTGCTGGATGAGATGCACAAGACAGATGTTGGGCTAATAGTCCCCTCCTATCAGTTCCTTGCCGTCTTGAGAATGTTTAATCTTGTGAAGACACCGTAAGATATGCCCTCTGGTTGCCGAGGCTTTTATTTCTTTGATCTGATGGGGTCTTAGCTCGTGGCCATTTGGGAAGGCATTCCTTTCAAAGGCTTCAGGTTGAACTTAAGTTGGAAATGCCTGGAAGAGACTAAGGTTCTCCTTTGGGTGTCTGCAGATCTTACAAACTGTTACTTAGGATGTTTTATCTTCTCTAATAAAAGTTTTCTGCATGAAAACCAGCATCAGGTTGTGCTCCCTTTGAATAGGTATCAGAGAAGTCACAACAGCATAGAGTGGACAAATGGACAGGCCTAGGGCGCGTCTACTAAGCGCCCCCTAGGGGAGGGGAGGGGCCCATACACACAAAGGCAAGACACAGGGACCTTTGCTGGCCTATTGCTATAAAGAACTATCGGTGGCCATAGAGAACCAATACTAATTAGTATCTGCTGCATTCGGCATGACTTCAAGAACTGTTTATAATTATTAAGGGTATTCTTTTCAGGAACAGCAGGCTAGGCAGCAAGTCCAATAAATGGAGCTGCCTTTCCTCTTTCCATACAAGTCACTTAACACCTGAAAGTGCCTTGTCATCAGTTTCTCATCAGGCTGACTTTGATGCAGAATTTTTTTTCTTACTTGAATGTTATAAATATTTCAGGAATACAAATATTTATCTACAAAGCAGGAATCAGCCAAAGACAAAGGAAAAAGAAATAGGCTAATCAGTATCTTAAGACCTCAAATATCACATGAAATGTAAACATTTAACCTTTTATTTCCAAAGGATTTCTTGAAGCCTCTCTGGACATAACAACATCATCACAGACACAAAAAGAATCTTTTAACACCTCTGGAATTATTCTGTACACTTCAAATTAAGGAAAAATACTCAAATATTCAGGCAACTTTGGCATTAACATTTCTAAGAAAGGGAAAAAATAACTATCGATGCAAAATCACGAACAGAATGGGAACAATCATGGGTGTCCATAAAGTTCTCTCTGAAGAGCTCTTTTGCAAAGACTTGGGTGAATTGAACTGAAATCTCATTTTTTACTTCAGCCCAAATAGCAATGAGGTTGAAATACACAAAGTGGGAGATCCGCTTTGATTTCCTAAGGTGAAAGCATTAAGCTTGCTCAAATCCAACTTCTATCAAATACTCAGAATGGAAAGTCGGCAACAGAACTGGACATTTTGAGGTTCACCCACCAGTGTGGCTAAACGTGGTCTGATTTTCTCTCACTGAAGAGTTATTTCTCTGACCCAACTGCTTGCTTTCTTTGGGGAGCCCACCTTTCTTCCTAGTTCATTTTTGTCAGATACCTGTTTCATTATCAGTTGGTACCTCAGGACACCAGTGTCTCCAGCCTGACAGGAGTTGGATGTTAATAAAACCCTAGGGTGAAGCAGCAACTACATGCATTTTTTCCCCAACATTCAGCTTAATAATCCAAAATACTGACAGTTACTCCTCTATTATCAGCATTTGTACCACTGAACTTGGAAATGTGAACTACATTTGGCTTATACGCTGACCTTAGGACCTCTGTGATGGTAGCTCTGAGGCAAGAGACCGAAGGGATCCCACCACTCTCAGCTGGGTAAGTAGTATGAACAGGAAGGAAGTTGAGAGGGTGGTGGGAACTTTCTATAGTACACAATGGATAGTTTTTATGACAAAAATATGGATAATGATGAGTTTGGGATATTTTGGTTTTATCATGGTTTTGGAGAATTACACGTGTACATACATAGATCACACATGTTCATATCATTTACTGACTCAAGGCCAAGTTCTACTCAATTTTCTACCTTTTTTCCCCACTAAGAGATCTAGAAAAGCTATAGCATTAGAGAATAAAATATTACTTTTTCTAGACTCCTTCCTACATATCCCTTGGTGCCCTGGGAAGGTTTGAATATGACCAGGAGGAAGGAGATCTCAACACAGGCTAAATTAATTAACGGGAAACAACACTCTCAGTAACCTACAGTTGAATTTACAAAATACACTTCCAAAGCTATAGCCTGGCACAAGGAGAAGATAAGATATCCCACATATTTTCCTCTCTCAGTCTTATCATGCTACCATGGGGGAGAAGTAGACAGAAATGTATTATTTTTCATCTTAACAGACCTACAAACACCACTTCGATTAATCAAAAAGAACTCTTTGCCCTAAAATGCAACATCAAATAAAAATCTATAGATAGATAGGGGACTGTGTTAACATCACTGGTCACTGAGGCTCCGAGTATTCTCAGTCCTCTTTCTAGGTGACTTTTCGGAAAAACAACAGTTTGCTTAGATGTGCCTTTGCTGAGGACAGACTCAATTTACTTCATTTCATGCAACTCTTCTAAACCATTAATTTACAAGCCAATCTTTTCAAATTATTCTCCTGTGGTGGGGGGTCACATGATTCAAATTTGAACACATTGTGGTTCTCTGGTTTATTTCCCCTATTGAGAGGACTTGCTCAAGACACTAAAGCAAGGTACAATTCAGTCTTCATTTCCACATTTTAGTTGATCAGAAAGGAAACTTTCACCTCAAAAATTTTCAGCTATATAACATGCTTGCCATTCCATTTGATATATCTGCATTTTAGCAGATGTTCAGACGACTAACAAGGACTATTGATGTTTTATGACTGGTCTCAAACCATCCACAACTTACACTCCTAGACATATTCCTGTTTTGTGAAAGAAAATAATAAGGCTTTACAAGAACAACTAGTTGCATTGTTTTCTCAACAAGCAGATATATGTCTAAGGCTCTTTAATTATTACTGTGGACCTTATCAGAAACATACGATGTCATATATTATAGGTGGGGAAAGATTTAATATTACAGTGTGACGTTTTTGTTTGGGAGTATTATTTTAACTATTAACTCACAGGTTGCGGATTGTGAGTGCAAAGATTTATCTCAATTTTTTCAAAAATTAGAATTGAATGTGTATGGCTGTAAGCAGGACATGCGCTCCCTACTATTTCTGCTGTTGTCTTTACTATCCCCTGACTCACATTTATCTTATTGCACCATGGCTCCTGACTCTTGTTTTGTTTCTGAAATAAGTGTTTGTAATACCTTTTTATTCCCTCTTACCTAGAAGTGGAAGTAGAGATAAAGTCTTTGGTTTATGTGTATGGTTTTCTTATTTATACATAAATAACACTGCCATGTAGGAGGCTATAGCAACTTACTTTTCAGCAATCTTACTCACTGCTGATACTGCCATAGTCTAGTAGAATTTTTATTGTTTTTTTTTTTTCTGGAAATAGCTTTTATTTGAATAAAAATTCTTAGAAACTGAACAGATCTTCAAAGAAGCAAACCAAAGGGCTTCAAGTGCAACACTACTCAGTTTCTAATAACAGGAGAGTCACTGTGGGTCATGTTTAAGGAGAAAAGACAAAGAATAAAATCGTCCTCCTCCCATTGGCTTTATTTTGCTCAGAAAAACTAGAAACAAGAAGATCAAGTACTAGGTAGGGCACTTCCTCGAATGCTGGTTGCAATAAAGTGCTTTGCACTAGAGGTGACCTTTGCCAACTGTTCAAAATCTCCTTTGCTGTCCCAAAATATGCTTAGCTTCTTTTTTTCATGATATGACAGAAGACTGTGGTAATTATAGGAATAGTGCTGAAATCTGCTTGAAATAAGCTGTTCTCTGTTATTGTCAGATCACAAATTCCCAATAGTAAGAGTGACTTCATTGTTTGTAACTATGTCCTTAAGCAAATGTCTTCCTTCAGAGCCAAAGCACTGACCTCATGATAGGGAATTAAAAAAAAAAAAAATCTCTGTAACTTACAACGTTTATCTCCAACTAGCTATCATACTCACTAAAGAAATCGTGGCCGTTTGCACAAGAAATAATGCCTATTCCAAACCATACTCTTTAATTTGAACTGCTAATTGACCACAAAGAGTGACAATTAAAAAGCCTAACTCATCCTGATTAAACTTTACACGGGAAAATGGTCACTGAGACTATATAAGCAATTTCAAAACAGGCACTGTAACACAAAGAAAGCAAACCTATTTGGAGCGGTAAGAGATTCTTGCACTGGGTTTTGCTTGCTCTAAGTGACAAATTAAGCTGATGCTCCTAGCGAACTGAGTTACAGCAATAGAAAGGGGTAGAAGCAGATGGAATATCTCCCTCACTGTCATGAACCCAGAGAGTAAAAGGAGTGAGGAAACCCTCTTTTGTCCACAGGTTTACAAACAAATACGAGATATAAATAATATTCTAAGACAGTACAAATGCAAATACTGTTCCCTTGTGTCAATTACATACAGCATGCCTACATATAGAGAATGGTAATTCTTTTTCATTCACAGACAGGACATATGGCAGTGCACTATTCAAAATGCTTTGATATTCCTAATTTTTGTTTCTGGTGCTGAGATATAATGAAAGGAACTACATTTGCAACTTATGAAATCCTTCCAGGAACAAACAGTTCACTTTGTTCGGGACTTGTAGTTTTGAGTAATTAATCATCCACTGAGCAAGACCCAGTCAGGAGATACCCATTGGTACCACTGGTCCCGTTGGTGGTGGTCACAGTGTGGGGGTTCTTTCCTGGAGGTTCTGAATCTTCTTCATCTGAGCTAGACTCAATATCACTTCGATCATCCTTGGACACCTGTGGAATGAAAGAAGGTGAACGTAACCAGCTCCTAAGGAATCATTAAAGTACAGCACGCTCAGAAGTACATGTAATCACACATGAAGGGAAACAGATCCAAAAGTTAAAAGTCAAAAAGGGTAAGAACATTGCATAATAGTAAGTTCTCCTTCACTGGAGAATATATATAATTTGAGTGACATATAATTCATATAATTTGAGTAACAAAGTCAGTTCTCAAGGATGATGGGCAGATTGGGGCATCAGAGGGAACTGGGCTAGACAGGCTGCCTTCTTTAAGGTACCTTTAGGCAATGAGAATGTACTAGACTATGGAATCCACTCTTACTGGCAAAGTACTACACTATACTATTGGAATGGCATTACAGAAATTTGGTACAAATGGATCAATTTACTCTCTGATGATCACATTCTCCATGAAAATCCCATAAAGGATTAACCACACTAATGGAGATATTCACTAGCTTAGATCATTTAAAAAGTCATTCTTATTTGGCTTTGTAATGCATTATTTTGTGATTTAATTTGTTTTCCTATTCTGTCTGCTAAAATTAAGCAGACATTTTGTTTTATATACTATGTAACAACTAATGGCAGCAGGAGGCATTTTTGGGAACCTGCTGGGTGAAGTCTAGTTGAAATATTTCCCAAAGAAAATCTATTGACCATTATTCCAAGGTTCTTCAATCCTCCACGCAGTCTCATTACATAATGAGGACCACAAACCCTGGCACCAGCATATTAATCTAGGCATTACCATAAAGGACAAAAAAAAAGTCACAGGATAACAAAATATTCATTTAGGGAGGGCTTAAGAAAATCCTCACCTACTTTTAAAATTAAAATTTTCAATCTCCTACCCGGTCTAAATTATGGTAAACAGTTTTACCCAACAGGCCTTAAGGCCCCTGAGAACCTGAGCACTGTTCACTTATTTTCAAAGTGGGATAGCAATAAGGACCTGGGGGCCTGGCTTCACTGGGTTTCCCAAATCTAGTTGCCTGTGGTTGTCTAAGACGTGCATTGACAGAGTCTCTTGGGAGGTACATCGGAATGAACTGGGGGCTTTTCTGTGTCACATCCTCTCTGTGCCACCACTGTCCCCAACGTGAGAAGCCATCATTGCTGCAAGACAACGTCAACTCTGTTGGGTGGGTGTGGACAGGACAGTGTGTGATCATGCATGCATGGCAGTTGCTCCTTTCTAACCAGAAACAACCAAATGAAAATGGACTTCACTCCGTTTACAGCCCTCTGAGATGAGACTGAACTCAAAAGGTCCATCTCCAAGATTTAGATACAGAAAAGCCAAAAGGACTGAATTATTTAGGATACTTTAACTTTAAAAAAAATGGGTCACAAAGATAACATGATAGTAAAGCACCACTACATTAAGAAATCCATTAGTCATAAATTAAGCTGCTAAGAGGAAAGAAAACTCCAGTTGCAAAGAGTGATTAATTTACATTTCCATGCTTAGTAAGATTATTTTTAATTGCATTTGGAAAAAAAATCTATACTTCTGTTACCTACAAGGAAAGGAATAATTTAGCATGTTGCAAGATAACCCATAGAAAAATGCTGTCCATAACACATGGCCACGACAAATTCCTACTGTTCTGGGTGAATAGCAATGGCAGTTAACATATTCTGAAGCCTGAGACTTGCAATAAAATAAATAACCATCTCTTTGTAAGACTGAGGAGTAATTTGGAGAGAACACAAGACATCTGGTGGAAACAGCAATGCAATAAAGAGACCAGTAATGGAATCTGCTGTGCTCTCGCATCTCCAGTTACTATTATATGATAATATTGTGCACATGGATGTAATTTGTATCCAAATGAGGAAAGGGTTTTTTTTTTTTTTTTCCAACAGAAATGCATGCTCATTTTAAAGAGGAAGAGGTCACAGAGAAAAAAAATGAACTTTTATCTCCTAACAGTTAATTGGTCAAAATATGTTGGATATATATTGGTCAAAATATGTTGGAAATATAAGAGCTGATGCTGCGAACTGGCTTCATAGTATGTGACTAGATGTCTCCAGCTCCGTGGAAGGGGCCAGGATGAAGTGGTCAGGGCAGAGCAGGCAGACAGCTGATGCTCCAACCTCTACTCTGGACCACGTTGAACCTTGCCCCAACTTAGTTCTGTTTTTCCTACTTGACTTTGGTCTATTTCTATTTTTTTTTTTTAGCAAACATGCTAAACACCAGTAAAAAATTTCCTCTCTCCTCCTCCTGGATTGTGCAAAGTTTAGCAGGATGCAAGCTCACCCAAAGGGCACGGACTGAGCTGTTTCTGGTATCCTTTGTACCTGGTGGGAGCCACATCTCAGTTAAAGCCTCTGGTCAGTGCCAACAGGTTAGCCAGAACAATATGCATGGAGACAAAAGCCTGGGTGCCCCTCCAACAGGCGAGAGCAGCACCCAGGACAAGGACAGAGAGAGAGAGAGATCTGAGGAACTTACATGTAAAGGGTTCCACTTCCCAGCCTTCCAGGGTGGCAGAAGGAAGAGAACAAACAACAAAAGTAAGAAAATGTCACAGAGAACATTCTGGAAGAGCCAGTGCTCTCAAGAAACTTTATTTGAATCAGCCTCATGAGTCCCTATTTAAACAAAGAGATTTAGCTAAGATTTATTGGAAAAACCATAAATGGACATACTGCATCAAGCAACCCTTTTTATAAAGGAAAGAAGTTATTAAATTACTCCTTGGTAGAAGTTTAATCAGAGAAGAACCATGGGAGACAGAGGGAGAGAAAGAACACAACAAATAACATATCATCATTAAATCTAGAATTACAAATACAGATCAGTGGGAATCATTATCAGAGCGATGCCACAAGTTAAAAAAAATTAACCAAACAGAAGAAAACACAAATTTGGTCTGTGTTTCTAGGAGGTTATGCTAAATCATAAAGAAAAAATACAAGTTTTGATGAATTTTGAAATAACAGTATTCTTATTGATAAAGAAGAACCCAATAAAACAACTTTCTGGGACATATCAGAAACAGGTTTTATCTTACCTTGCCTTTTGAAATAGCTTTGCAAGCTATTTTTATGATCAAGTAAGACCAGAAGCAGTTCAAGCCTTGTACTAGCAACAGCAGTAGGTTAAAAACCCACCAGGAAGGGTAAGGCCCGACGATCTCCCAGCTTTCAAATAATGTGGTATTTAACACCCTAAGGAAAAAGAGAAAGTAATCACTTAACACAGCAGTCCACTTCGCCTTCACGGGAACTGCAGTTAGTGCACACCAGCACAGGCCAACAATATCTCGCCCTGAAAGGATGCTCTGAAATGCGATCAGGTACTTGGAAGAGTCCTCGCTGGAAAGGTTTCCCTGGTTTCTTAATGCTCATTTTAATTCCAGCTGGACCAGTGTACTTCTGCTCCCCCTTCACTTCTGTTGTCATTTCTTCCATTAATTTCCATGAGGTTTTGGGTTGTCGTTCTCTCTCACTACTTGTCAAAAAGCCTGTTTTGTCTTCATCGTTGCTTCTGGTCTTTAAGTAAGTGTGAGGGATACCATTTGATAACGCTGCATTGCAAGAACAAAGGTTAATCCCAGAAACGCTAGTTAGGGAGTTTAAACTGTATGCCTAGTACAGTGGTGGTTAGAATATACTTAAGACCAAGCAAAATGTTTCGTAAGTAATTTGTTCTCTCGTAATCTACTATCAAGACCAGGATGGAGCAGCCACCTGGGGTAGGTACCGAGGGCTGGTTTCAGAGCTTTACTCTTGTCCCTGCTGCGTCCTCTCCGATGCCTTTAGAAGTTGATTCATGCCTTCTGGACTCATATTATTGCCAAAAAGAAGCATGGCACCCACGGAATTTCGCCATCACTCTGACTTCTTTTCTTTCCTCCTAAGCTTACTACAGGGCTTTGTCTGGAGATCTAAGGATGTTGACCAAACTCATCTAAGTGTATTTCCCCCATCTGCCACTGCAGTGCTTGCTGGGACCTGGGGAGAGGCTAGGTGGACAATACTTAGTGGCTAACGGGTAGGGATGGAAAACTCAAAAGACATAGGCTACTCCCACAAGAACAGAAGACAGATATAAAGAAAATTTTAATATAAGAGTGTGATGTGGGGCGCCTGGGTGGCTTAGTCGGTTAAGCGTCCGACTTTCGCTTAGGTCATGATCTCGCGGTTCGTGGGTTCAAGCCCCGCGTCGGGCTCTGTGCTGGCTGCCAGCTCAGAGCCTGGAGTCTGTTTCAGTCTGTGACTCCCTCTCTCTCTGACCCTCCCCTGCTCACGCTGTCTCTCTCTCTCTCCTAGAAATTAAAAAAAAAAAAAAAAAAGAGTGTGATGAGTGCTTTGAGGAGGTTAAGAAAACTGCTTTGTTCACAAAAGGAAAGAAACTCACTTAATTTGCACTTGGGATGAGAAGTAAAGAAAAAAGGAGTGGATAGTAGACACAACTATGTTCCCATCCCTAATTTCAGAAACCCACATTTATAGGCCAGAAGGAGATGCACAAAGTATGTTTCTGATCCTGTCACACTGGTGGTCTCCTGAGACCAATGCAGAAAAATCAACAGTATGGAATTGAATTTTACAATTCATTCTAAGTGTGTTACTCTGTAACATAGTACAATTCATTCTGGTGGAAGGGGACTAATATTAGGAAATCTGTTAATATAATGTATTACACATCCATGGGACAAACTGGGACAAACCCAGTTATTTCAGTAGCACTGAAAGACATTTGGTAATGTTCAATTCTCCACCGCTGATGTTTAAAAACTAGAACTCAAAGGATTTCCTTAATATGATTTTTAACCAACTCAAGTCAGCTGTTGTCACCATATTTAACAACACCAGAGTTCCTGCCTTTATAATCAGATACAAATCACGGACAGCCAGCATCACCATTATTAGTTGACACTATTCTGAATGTTCTGGCCACTGAGTATGGTATAAGGTCTAAGACTTTATTTCAAGTACATAAACATCAAATTTGTATAACTATTTTAGAAACAGCAAGCAATCAAAATTTCCAATTATAGGAAATGGTTAAGAAATTAGTTTTCATTTTTATTCCAGAAATTATGAACTCACTCAAGTATTAAACACGTTTTAAGAGTTTCTTATGATAGAGAAAAATATGTAATATCACCTCAACTTCATAAAAATAAATATTGTTGGCCTTTGAACCACACAGGTTGGGGGGCACCAACCCCTCATGCAGTCAAAATTCCATGTGAAACTTTTGACTTCCCTCAAACGTAACTACTAATAGCCTACTGTAGACTGCAAACCTTCCCGATAATACAGTCAACATATATTTTGTTTGTTACATGTATTATAATACCGTATTTTTACAATAAAATAAGCAGGGAAAAGTATTAAGAAAATCACAAGGAAGAGAAAATTCACTTACAGTACTGTATTTATTGAAAAAAAATCCATGTGTAAGTGGACCCATGTAGTTCAAACTTGTGTTGTTCAAGGGTCACATATACACATAGAGAATTGCACATATGTACACAGAAAAGCCAGAAAATTATAATTCCTTGAAAGGAATTAAAGCCATTATAGAATTTCTTTGGTGAATTAGGGAATTTAGCATTTTCTTCTTTACATTCTTCTTTTTCCCAAATCCATTACAAGTAATTAGAAAAAAATACAAGTTATTATTTTTTTTTAAAGGAGCACATTAGGATAAGCCTACATTCCAGACTTGTTCATTATCCTAAGAGGCAATCATCTCTTTACACACCAGCTTGCCAGTCCAGGGTCAAGAGATCTAAGTAAGGTTCAACTCTCTGGCAGCAAAGGAGGACCCATGCACCTTACACTTTTCTCTCTCCAGCACCTTGCAGAACACCTAGAAGTAACATGCTTGCTGGACATGTTGGTTGACTGTGTGTGTGTTTAGTAATCAAATAAATAGGCATTCACAAGGCAGCTCTGGAATAATAACAACTTTATTTCAGAACCAGCCCTGCTTCCTGACATACTGTATGTTCTGACATTCAGAGGAAACCTAGTTTCATTTGAACAGAAAGAGGTCCTGTAGAAATAGCAACAATGATTGCATCATGCGATTCATTATAAATCAGCCTTTGCTGGATCACAGGTTGAGAGCCTTTTCACCATTATGATTTACTTGACTTAATTTGAACAAGGTGTCATGCAGTCACTGGTGACACGGCATTCACATTAATTTCTGAAACGCTGCATCAGAATTCATAGGCTTTGCCATGACAATCAGTGGCACCTCTGAGATACTGCTCAAAAGTAATGGGATTTCTTTGAAAATTGACTTGGATGCCTGCAGAGACACTTGGGAAAATGCACTCAGTGCACCAAGGGGATATATCTCTCTGTGAGAAGCTTGGTAAGAAAAACAATATATTATGAATTTAAACTGGGGAGAGACAAGATATCGTTATGCCACCTGCACTCTGAAAAACAGCAAATTCAGGAAATGGGGCCTTGGTTTAGCTACATAATGTCTGATGAGGAAACTGTTCCTTTTGGTCAAACTGTTGAAATGGTGATTACAGGATTTTATCCTTTCTTGGAGGTTAGGGTTGGGGTATGTACTCTAATGATGCTATTGCAAATATATGGAGATGGAGCTCTGAACAGGGGTTATCTCTAAGCACTGACACAGAGAGGCTTCTGGGATGCTGGAAACGTTCCAGATCTTGATCCACATGGTGATTATGAGGATTATACATATGTAAGCTTCACAAATATAAAAATGTATCAAGCTATATACTGAACAGTTGTGCACTATACTGTGAATCATACCTCAATGAAAGAAAATGGAAAAAGTACTCTGTGGACCAAATGCCGTCAACCTCTGGCTTGCATAATTACCAGTGTTTCCCACCTCCCCTTCGCCCCCACAATAATCCGGGTTCAACATATGGCTTCAAAGAAAATAGATTATTTTTTCTTTCCCAAGTAATGGGCTACAGTGTCAAACCTACTGCTGCTGCTCAAATCACGTGGTAGTTTGGAGCCATTTAGGGACCAGAAAGGACCATTTTCCTTTTCATTAATGTTAGGCTCCCTTAACCACTAGATGGCACATCACGCATGTATAAAGCACACTCAAATAGGTCTATTCTACCAGAACTGTCTGCCTAGGTGTGGCTCCACCCACCCCCAAAAATCATTTGATCTTCGGGTTACACTCTTCTTTCTAAGAATCTTGCTAAACAATGGAATGAGGAGGCTTCAGTCTGCAGTTATTTCTTCCTGCATGATTCCTGACGCTTTGCAGGGCAAAGCTGAGCTCCAGGTAATTTTTTGGTGATAGGCAGATGTACCAGTTACTACCTCAACAGATAGTTTAGCCTTGATGAGTTATTTTAATGGATGTTTAATGAATTAGAAGATTTTAAGTTGACTATGCCTTATAATTACCTGTGCTCACACTTCCCTTTTTATAGATTCTTCATCTTAATTTAAGATCCTAGGTCAGGGATATGGACATTCATGCACGGGAAAGTTTACAACTTTTTTTTTTTTTTTTTTTAAGCAAAAACAGATTCATTTTAATATATTTAAGGACTTATTCATATTCTAAGCATTAATGTGACTTTTATTCTCCCCTTAAGCCTCAGAATTCTGGACGTCTCATAATGTAACACAGCACAGTGTAGAAAGGCCTTCACTGTTGTCTCATTTGGAAAAAGTATAACCAATGCTTCATTTCTTCATTGTTATGACTGCCAACTCAAAGTTTAAGTTCATTATCTTTAATATATAAGGTCAGATGAATGGTCTCACTTTTGGGCTCTAATCTTACTTTTAAAATATTATAGGAGTTTAGAGGTAGGACCATATAATGGTGATTGAGATTTAAAGAGAGACCCAGGTTCTCTTACTATGTGAGTGAGTTACAAGTGAATGTTTATGATGAGCCCACACCCCTGACCACAGCAAGCAACCACAAACTTTGCCTCACTCCCTCTCTCCACCCCTACCAAAGAGCTCGATCTGGGCCTTGGGTTGGGGGTTTCTGGAATGATCTATATAAAAACCCCAAAAATAATTGGACCCATATCTAATATCCAAAGAGAGTCAAGATTCTTCTCCAGAAGAATCAGGGTCAGGGTCTCATTTTGAGTACAGTTGCCTAATGTAGAGTAGAGTAGATTAAAAAGTAAAATTTGCTTTACAGTCAAAATTAAGGTGTTCCTTATTTCAGAGCTTTCGAATGGTCTTGGCTTTGCTTTCCCAGACAGACTTCAATATATTTCATGATGTGTGGATCTCTGGCATATATTTTCATTTGAACCTACATAAAACACAAATGCAAAGTAGATCTGACCTAAACATGGTCAATAATCTACTGGTATGTTTTGCTCATGTTGAAGTAGATGCTGATAGAAAAGCACATAAAATTTACTCTGAACAGAAAGGCTGGGTACTTAATACCTGAAAAAGAAGAGTCTGACCATTAATTCACTGTGATATGCAATGCTCTTTTTCCTGGTTCTCCTAAGGTAATAAAAGCTTGAGACCTAAACAATGATCTTGCTCAAGTGTTGCTTCGTCAAGGCTGCAAAAGGCTTAAAACCACACTTGTAATTTTCTTTTAACAAGATAGTCCCACCAGCAGCTCAGATTTTTCCAAAATGCTGTAGTCTGTTAGCAAGTTGTTTAGGAGGAAAGCTTTGGGTAGCTTGTAGCATGGGTACCTAATTATTTTTAATAATAGATTCATGAAGTTTGTAGTAGACAGAGAAGTAATTTCTCTAACAGGAAGCTCAACTTGAACATGGATGGACCATCTTTTATTTAGCAATGGACATACCCATTCTGCCATATTCCTGTCTGAATAAAAGACTGTGGGGTCAATCATTTATTTTTATTTTTTGGTCCTAGCTTGGCCAGACTTAGGAACCGGTCACTTACACTCTTGTAAGTGGTGACTTCCTGGCTGGGGCAGATGTTTTTCTCAAAATTAGTCATTGTCGTCATGGTGCTCCATTACGGTCTGTTTGCCTGAATTCCCAACCCCTCCACTACCTGGTCCACTTGTCTATGTTACTGATCTGTCAACCTGAGACCCTCTAGCTAAGGTCGTGTCCTTCAGAATGTATCCTGATTCCGACATGCTTGTTTTCAACACTCTGCCTAGCTCTTTGTGCCCACAAGCCCCTTAAAACAGACTTTTGCTTGGTTCTCTATAGCGATTCTTTATTGAATAATTACTGTGTGTTGAGCACTGTGCCAAACATATTAAACACACTGTTTTACTTAGTCCTTTCTACATCTCTGTGAGATCCCTGTATAGTAGTAATACTTATACTAGCTAATATTTATTGAGCAGTAACTATATGCTAGGAACTGGGCTCAGGGTTTACATGATTCATTTAATCCTAATATTTTTGAAGTATCTGTTTTACAGATGAAGGAACTAAAACACAAGGAAAGTAAATAACTTTTCCAAGGTCAGATCTAGTAGGTGGGGGTCAGCTGGGATTTGAACCCACCTGTCTACTGGTCTGGGCCTACTATCCCTGCAGTCTTTATTCAGCTCCTCCAGACCTTTCCTTAGTCATTCACCCTTGGCCCCGGCACAGGGCCAGTCACTGCCATGTTACAAACACACCTGTGTACACAAACACACCTGTGCTTTAGCAGTTGTGCTTCCTATGGCCTGTCATTCTCTGTTCTTCTCTCCTGAGACTTTTATCCCTTGGGTTCATTACCTGCTTTGTGATAGCTATACCCTTCTTGCTTAAATGATCCATTTGGGCTTATTTAACTGGTTTTCCCACTGTGGCCCACCCCATTCAAACCTTAAATCCTGACACAGAATGATCTCAATTACTGGACATCATATAATGCCTTTCACCAATACCTTGTCATGCATATGGAATATTTCCGATATAAAAGCAAAGATCTTGTTCTAAAAGTGGGAGAAAGTAGGAGAGACAGGCTTGTGCCTCTTGGATAGGTAGAATCTAAGAGAGTCTGAGATTCCAGGAAATCATTCTCCAGTTTCCTAAAAGAAGTATAAAACCATCACCCCATCATTGTAGAGTCAGGCTGGAAGACCAGGTTCTGAAACCTCTCCTTTCCTGCTCTTTCCCTGAAGGGCTGCTTTGTGCTTATGTCCACTGTAGGGACCATTCCAAGCAAGGCCAGTGACAGGTAATGCTCTTGGGCCAACGTGGAACACGAGAATCTCACAGCTTGCCGTAGGAGTTCTTTGTCCTTTTCTCCCTTTTCCCTTCCCTTGGGGATCTGAGCCGTAATTTTTTTGTAGCAGTGAGAGAAAACAAAGGCCAAACACACACCAGCGTGGAACTCTGGTTGTGAGATTCTTTCTCCTTTCTTCAAAGTTTCTGAGTCTAATCAATTAACTCTAAGTAGAAAAGACTGACCATCCCTAGAGTCCACTGAACTTGTTCCTGAGGGGAGCCACTGGGCTCTGGCAAGAAGTGCAGAAGGAAGGTCTACTGGTCTTATAGGAAGATGTCATTTACAGTGTGGCTATTTACAACAGGCACATAGGCTGGTATAGTTATTTGCTTCTGGGGAGTGAATATCTTCCATTTGGCTTCCCATTCCAGGCAGTGGCTGGTAGCTGGGGCTATCTGCATTTTCTCATTAGCTTTTTACATAGCACTTTCTGTGTGGGAATGGCTTTAAAGTCAGAAGAGTCTGCAGTGTGGTGGGTCCATGGTTATTCCCTTGATTGCAGCTCATGGTGATGTGGTCTGCACATACCCTAGAAAATGAAATGAGGTGTGCAGCACCCATATTCATGCCTATGTGCTGGGATTTCTATGGGGAGATAAAAAATGAACATCTCTGGAGATGAATGGTAAGCAAGCATTAGTAAAATACATCACCGTGAATCAACTGAACTATTTAAGAGAGCCTGAGTAATTGTAATACTTCCATTTGAAAGCTGTTCAAAGAATTTTCATGTTTATTAGACTGTGTCTCATTGATAATAACCTATAAAATTGGCAGGTCAGGTAAGACACCAACTTTTTGGCCAGGAGACCAGGATCTTAAAGTCTTATTTAATTATCCAAGGTCACAATATTGTAGTTTTGTTGTTTTTAATTTAAACAGATTATCGCTTGGTCTTCTCTTTTTAAAAATTACATCACAACAGAGGATATGTACTCTCCATAAAACTTTTAGCAAAGAGGAGTTAATAGGGAGGTTCAGAAGACATTGTGTTTGGGCTGGCAGGCTAGCAAGACAGGAAGAATGCAGCCCATCTGCCTCCTAAAAATCCCTTGAGAAGGTTCCAGTACAGTCTTGGCTCAAGGAGAATTTCCATATTTAATTATTCAGGAATCCACCTCTACCCAGTGCAGAAGGTTGAAGAGAGTTGGCCTTACCTTAGAAACTCTGTATCGGGACTTCTTGACCCTACCTTCATCTGTTTAGAGGCCTGTTTGTGAGATCTTTCTGCCCTAACAAGTTTTCCTAGAGTAATGAGTCAGGTAACAGGTTAACCTGAAATTACTAGAAAAGAAAAAGATCCCCAAACTGAACAACTATTAATTATGTATTTTCAAAGAAAAACATCTATATCCTCACTAGTGTATACATGTTCTCTGGTCCTTAAAAACAGGCCCACTCACTAGCTAGCATGTACCAACTGAGTGGTAGGTGTAAAAAGTAAGCTAAAGAATATTTGCTGCTAAAAAGTAGACCCTCTCTCCTCCTCCTTCCTGACTGACTTCCTTCTTCCTATATCCCATGTCTTCTTAGCTTTGAGACTCTGATCATAATTACTTCTTTCTGGAAGAAAGACCATATTTTCATAGGGTCACCCCAGTGTTTGATGCTTGGCTTTCCAACTCTCTGGAAAACTCTGACTTGAATGATGTGTCTTGTTCATCTTGCATGATGCTCCCTGTCCTGACTCTGGCCCCTCATCCCTCCCCACACTAAGCCATGCCCTTGCCTGTAGGCAGAGATGGAGGGTAAGCAGTGCTTGCAGGAGAGAGGAAAGAAGGGTCTAGTTTCTGACTCCTACCTAGGTTGTATTAAACCTCACTCCTAGTTATTAGCTCTGTGTATGGGGATATGATTTGGTGTGTGGCATTTCTACACATGTAAGAAGTCACACTGTACTGGATTCTACTGACCTCATCTCTGAAGTGCTGCCAGCACTTTTATTGTCTCTTTCTGTTTTTATTGAAATGTTTCTAGAATTCAATATTTAATTTTATCTTTGAGAAATATTCCAGAAAATTTTGGAAGTGCTGCTGCAAGGAAAAAATGTATCACAGGTCTGCAGTCTTGAGGGACACTGCACTGTACTCTTTATCAAGAGATACAGTAAATGTGTCTTAAAGAATTGCCTCCCAACCATGAGAGACTCTTGAATGCTGACAAAAACTGAGGACTGATGGATGTGGGGGGAAGGAGGGATGGGCATGGAGGAGGGCACTTGTGGGGATGAGCACTGGGTGTTATGTGGAAACTAATTTGACAATAAACTATTTGTAAAAAAAATAAAAATAAAAATAAAGAATTGCCTCCCTATAGTATACCAGAGCTGACAGAACCAAGCTGTAAGATGCAGAAAATCAAGGAAAATAAGCAAGCACCCACCACTCCCACCACAAAAGGGGAAATAGAAAGAAAAGAGAGAAACAAACTCTAGGAGAGTGAATGCAGAGATTTAGACAAGAAAAAATTGCTTCTGCAGGCTTCAAGAGTTTGAAAGAAAAATAGCAAATATAAAACCATATGCATTGAACAATAACAGGGCAACTGATAAACAAAAACTCTTATCATCGTAGGATTCTGGCTAAAAAAAGAATAGAAATCATGTTAACTGGTAGTACTTCCAAAGAATGGACATGCTTGGAAGTGTGGGTGGTAAGTGAGCTTACATCGGAATCTAAGAACGGTGGTATTGAGTGTTATGTGTGAACCAGAAGTGTAAACACCTGGATTCTACACTCAGTCTTGCATTTATAGTTGCTATGATGTTGCGAGTCTTCCCCCCGCCCCCCACCCCAAACCAAAGTTTCCTCATCTAAAAATAAAAGATAAGATGATTACTAAATGTTCTTTAAACACTAACATAAATAGGGATACACATTCTTATGTTTTTAGATTTATCTAAATTTTGATGTTTTCTGATTATTTTCTCCATGAATAAGAGACCCACATCATTGATGCGATCCTCTCAAGTGAGTGACACTCATTTCTCTGAATCTAAAATGGGACAACTAAGGCCAAGAACATAGGAAAGGTTTTGTTTCATTTTACTTCTAGAAACATGGGGAAAAGTAAGAAAGTAGAGGGGTACCTGGGTGGGGTGGCTGAGTTGGTTAAGCATCTGATTCTTGATTTCAGCTCAGGTCATAATCTCACACTTTGTGAGATGGAGCCCGGCGTCAGAGCTCTGCACTGATGATGTGGAGCCTGCTTGGGATTCTCTCTCTCCATCTTTCTCTGCCCCTCCCCAACTCATTCTCCGTCCCTCCCTCTCTCATTCAAATAAATAAACATAAAAGAAAGAAAGTCAAAAGCAAGGCAAAATGTTTAAAATCCCATCTTTAGGAAGGGGCCAACGAAGGCTGTAAGGCCTTGAGAAACTGCCATATTTATGACAGCAAACCTCTGCATAACTCTGGCTCCAGGTACTCTGAAAGAGTGGGGGCAGCCCTAGCTGTTGGCATCAGGGCATTTTTTATCTGAATACAATGGCTACAGAATTCCTTAGTAAGCACTCAGCTAAGCTTTCTTGCAGCTGCCAGCTATGTGCTGAGTTCCTTGCTGGTGCATGCCGTCAGTTGCTTCTATGTGCCACCAGGCAGTCAGGAACACATACGTGACTGGGCGTGACTTGTCGCTGGAAGTATACGCACAGCCCCTGGCTCACATTCCTGTCCGAGCCAGCAACGCTGGGAGCTACCAACAACCAGTTTAATGATGTTGCTCTCTTTTATTTTCAATCTGTGTGAAAGACTTGAGGCACAGACTGTATAACTTGACGCCGCTGGACACATACCACTGCCAAAAACAATATTCTTAAGATTTCCCCCCTGTGATCAGTATATACCGCTACATGTTGACTACAAAAAAAAAAAAAATGACATTTCCAAAATTAACAAGACACCCTGGGTCCTCTGTCATCAATCCATGCAACTATATCCCTGACGGGAATTTTAAGATGAATAATACTCTATACTCAAAGACCTTACACATAAGAGAAGGAGAACAGATATATGCATGGGTTGTTAAGGTAGAGTATCTTAATAGAATAGGTGTTCCAGGCAAAGGGAGTATGTTGAGCAAAGGTTTAGGTAGCCTGGAAAAGCAAAGAATGTACACAAGGAACCAAGAATAGTTAAAACTGGGTAGCTGTCATGCAGTCGCGAGAGAAGGAATGTTGGATTGCATGACTTTGTGGAAGGTCTTTCTTGCTAGGAAGAGAAATTTGAATTTACAATGGATAGCAAGGGAAAGTCCTAGATGATTTGGGGATGGGTAGGATGGGGCTGGATTAGGCCCTGATTTGGAAAGAATCTCACAAAAACTGTGTTTGGAATGGTTTCCATCAGGAGAGGGAGGCTACCACAGAGACCTTGGCAAGAGGACACAGGGTCTCAGAAACAAGAGGAAGGGAGAGAATAGCATCTGTGAGAGACACGGCTGCTCTTCAGAAATAGTGCCCAGTGACTGGAGCTCATGGAAACAAATACTCCAGAATAGTACAGCGCAGAGGCAGAGAAGGAAGAAGAGGAAGAATGAGATGTTTCATGTGAGAACAAAGCCCTGATTTATTTATTGAAATAGCACTGGCTCACATAATGAGAGTTTATACCCCATCAACCAGTAGTGCTCTGTGTTCTGGTATAGTACCCGGGTGGTGCCAGACCACATCCTAAGCCACATCCTCAGTTCTTTTCTCTTTAGGAAGGTAGTCAATTCACTTTTAACAATGGATTGTTAGTATCCTGGAAAATAATAAGTTTCCTGTCCATCTTAAAGCCCCCAGGTTCTTTTCACCTGATACTTATTGCTGTAACTTCACATGGTGTATTGGCCATTAGTATCAGCTTTGAGGTAATAGGGTTTTTGATCAGGGTCACTGCTATCATCGATATTTAGCTGAGTGACACACACCTATCTTTTGTATAATATGGAGACAAGCAAAGATAGCAAGGGAAGCTTGGCTAATTGTTTGGTAACCAAGAAAGTTAAATGGAATTTGTTTTATCTTTAATTAAGTTTGTACTGTTTGTCCAACACAGCCCCCACTGTGGGGGATCCATATTAGTGTGCCTTACAGAACTCCTAATCTAGTTGGGGAGCAGGGGTCGGAATATAAATTGGCAAACTGCATTTTGTGGGTAATGTTACAATATGTATCAAAATGGGCACATCCAACGAGCCTGTGATTCTATGTCCAAACATTTGCCCTAAGGAAGTAATCAGGGATTTGTGAAAAGATTTAGCCATAACGATGTGCACTCAAATACTATTTATAACAGCATACTACTAAATAATGTCCCAAAATAGGGTGCTCATAAATAAACAATGACCTTTTAATAAAATGAAATAACTCAGGGGTGCCCGGGTGGCTTAGTCGGTTAAGCGTCCGACTTTCGCTCAGGTCATGATCTCGCGGTTCGTGGGTTCGAGCCCCGCGTCGGGCTCTGCGCTGACTGCCAGCTCAGAGCCTGGAGCCTGTTTCAGTCTGTGACTCCCTCTCTCTCTGACCCTCCCCTGCTCACGCTGTCTCTCTCTCTCTCTCTCTCCTAGAAATAAATAAAAAACATTAAAAAAAATTTAAAAAAAATGAAATAACTCAGCAGCCAATAAAATTATGTAACAGAAGAACATTTAATGAAATAGAAAAATGCTTATAACACAATGTTAAAGGAGAAAAGCAAAGCTGTAACACACTGTGTGCAGAATGATCCCATTTTGGTCAAGAATAAGACGTAATTTCTTTTTGTTTTAAAAATTTTTTTTAATGTTTTTTATTTATTTCTAGGAGAGAGAGAGAGACAGTGTGAGCAGGGGAGGGTCAGAGAGAGAGGGAGTCACAGACTCTGAAACAGGCTCCAGGCTCTGAGCTGGCAGTCAGCACAGAGCCCGACGCGGGGCTCGAACCCACGAACCGCGAGATCATGACCTAAGCGAAAGTCGGATGCTTAACCGAGTAAGCCACCCAGGAGCCCCCCCCCTTTTTTTTTTTTTTTAAATTTTAAGACGTAATTTCAAGCCCATGAAATGTCAGACATAAATACATCAGATTATGAACAGTAGTTACCTCGGAACTACGGGGCTGGGATTTTTCATATCCCATAAAATTTCTATTAATGAATATTTAACTATAATATGTATATAATCACATGAATAAATTGAGTTTAAGTTAAACTTTTGAGGAAACCACATGAGAATGATACTAGAGAGCTAAGTGCTAACAAAAGCCACCAAAGGTCTTAACTGGGGCAAAGAGTGCACAGACTTTCACAGAGCCACACGGATTTCCCGAGAGCCCCCTGCACTAAGTCTCAGAGCACAGTTGGGCAGCCTTGCTTGGCCAGATGCAGTTCTCCTCAGAGCCCCAGCTTCCTGCTCTGGATGAGAAGATAGGAATGGGCAGCACTTGTCTGCGGCGGCTCCCGCTGCTACCCCCTGACCCCTCAGGCTGGCATCCTGTATGTGAGGGGGAGAAGGAGTGCTCTCAGGGAGTACTGAGGAGTGAGGCCAGGGAAAAGCAGGGCACCCCAGCCACGGCAGAGTTGCTGGCTATCTGGGGTGGGCTATCCACAATGCTTGCCC
This sequence comes from Hyaena hyaena, assembly GCF_003009895.1. NCBI lineage: Eukaryota > Metazoa > Chordata > Mammalia > Carnivora > Hyaenidae > Hyaena > Hyaena hyaena. The sequence continues at coordinate 610,806 of NW_024080950.1, read as the reverse complement.
CAAATACAGATGCTCTGATTACCTCTGAAGAGAGGAAGCAGCTCTGTGGGCTCATTCGTGGTCAGGGGTGGGGGATTCTGAGAGAGTTGAGAGGCCAACTTAAACACACGTCATTAGCACATCTGATCAATTCTGGCCCCGCCATGTGGGTTTGTTGGCACGTTTGGATCTGCTGTCTGAGTTCCTGAAATTTCAGGCTTGGTAACTGGCCTAAGAACTGTGAAATGTGCCTGGCCTCTGCACTCACCTTCTGTTACTTTATTATTTCATGGTTTTGTGAAAAAAATGTGCTTGGCAAGATATAGGCGAGAGCTTCTGGAAACCAGGGGTACAATACCCACATGAGCTTGTCTTGAGGGGGAGGGAAAAATGGAGAAGGGAATGGAGAAAGGGAGAGAAGGAGGAACGAAGGGGGAGAATGGACTGCTGGGGAAAGGAGGGGAGAGAGGAGGAGACTGGAGATCTGCTTCCCTGAGGCATGACCCGTGTCTGTGTCTTGAATGAAGGCCACAGGCCTTACCCAAACTCAGCCTGACATTTAATACCACCCACTTCTGGGATTAAATGTTACACTAATAAAAAGAGAGCCACAAGATAAATAATCATGCCTTCGAACTTGGGAGAGGGAAGTGCCCTTGCCGAGCCTAGGGCCTGAAACTTGAAAGCTCCTTCCACCTGTAATTTCCAGGATGGGGATTTGCCTGCTGTGACTTATTGGCTGGCAAACTCAGAGCAAGTGCATATTTGAACAATCCACTGAGGAAGAAAGAAACACAAACCCTCTGCCTGGGAGAGAGGGAAGGCAAACCAGAGCCTTCCTGGCCTGACTCCAGGGGCCTCTCTCAGGGAAGGCGTGCAGGCTCAGGAGCTGGGGAGCAGAGTTCTGTTACAGAAATCCCTACTTCAAACACATCAAAGTAGGGATCCTAGGGTCAGTCGTTTTATCTGGTAAAACTCATCTTTTAATACTTAAAAGACAGCATACAGAGTGTCTGGGGCAGGGGAGGGGTGTGGTTCCTATAAAAAGCAAAAAAAAAAAAAAATTCACTGAAAGGACAACACACTCTATCTGCTCCCACTAGTTATAGTATTTAGTTGTACTTATCCATTTAACCTCAATTGCCTCTTTCTATAGTCCCTGATCAAAAATAGAGTGCTTACAGGGGTGCCTGGGTGGCTCAATGGGTTACATATCCAACTCTTGGTTTTGTCTCAGGTCATGATCTCAGGGTTTGTGAGTTCGAGCCCTACATCAGGTTTTATCTCGCTCTCTCTCACTCTCTCTCAAAGTAAATACACTTTAAAAATAAAGTTGTTTTTTTTTCTTTTAAAGAATAGAGTGCATACAGTCACAAGCTGAAATATAAGGCTTCTACTCTCACAGACAGAAACAGCAATAGCCAAGGCCATACCTTAAGTCACGGAGGATGGTTTTTACACAACACTGGCTACCTGGGTGTGCAGGGCCTAGCACCCTGTCAGGAGGTGTAAGTGGCATTTGAGCAGCATCTGAAGCAGCTGTCATTCACATACATCACAGATGCTGATGTGACAAGCATCACAGCTCAAACGAAAAGTGGGCAAAGGATATGAACACAGTTCACAAAAGAAATAAAAATACAAATGGTTCATGAAAACATGGGTGGAATGTTCCACTGTGCTTATAATCCAATACACACACAATTAAAACAAGAGCTCTGGATGCTAAGTCTTAGGGGTTGATGTGTAATGATGTCTGCAGCCCAATTTCAGATGATTTGGCAAATGCAAGAGAAATGCAATACTGATAAATGCAGGTGAGGAGTATATGAGCATTCATTGTATATTTTCAGATTTTCTAAGGATTCAAACACATTCAACCTAACCAATTTATTAAGAGGTAACATTTAAAATATCAAATCATCATATGTGTATAAAAAAAGAACACAAACCACTGTGTTATTAAACATAAAGTAAAGCAACACTTATATGTGGCCAGATGTAAACTGGTGAAATATTTCTAGAAAATATGGCTATACATTTAAAGAATATTTTTAAATGATGGGGCACTTGAGTAGCTCAGTTGGTTGAGCATCCAACTTTGGCTCAGGTCATGATCTCTTGGTTCGTGGGTTCAAGCCCCACATCAGGCTTGCTGCTGTCAGTGCAGAGCCCACTTCGAATCCTCTGTTTCCCCTCTCTCTACCCTTTCCCTGCTTGCTCTCTCTCAAAAATAAAGAAACATTAAAAAATATTTAAAAATGATTTTTATCCTCATAAATTTAGTTATCTATCTTTACCTTTTTTTCTTAAATTTTTTAAAATTTTATTTTAGAGAGAGAGAGAGAGTGTGTGTGCTAGTGGGGCAGAGGGGCAGAGAGAGAGAATTTTAAGCAGGCTCCATGCTCAGTGCTGAGCCCAATGTGGGGCTTGATCCCATGACTCTGGGATCATGATCTGAGCTGAAATCAAGAGTCAGATGCTCAACTGACTGAGCCACCCAGGTGCCCCTGCAATACTGTTTATAATGGCAAAAAAATCCCAAATAAATGGTTAAAAATGGATACCTATATGGTAGGATATTATCTACACATTAAAATCACGTCTTCTATTTCATGACATGGGAAAATCCTCATAGTGTAATGAAAAGTGAAAAAAATTATTAAAATTATATGGTGTATGGTCCCTAATTTTCATATATATATGTCTCTCTTTATATATTTTATACACACATGTATAATAGGAGGTTAAAAGAAAATATTCCAAAGTATTCATATTGGCTACTTCTGATTCCAGGGACGGAAAATAAAATTTTCTGTATTTTACAATGTATGTATTATTCTTAGAGAAAACATTTAAAAGTCTTTTTCGAGGTGATTGTATAAGAAAATCTTATACAGTTGGTTGGCACAGGTCATGATCTCATGTGTGGGATCAAGCCCCACAGTGGGCTCTGCAATGACTGCTCAGAGACTGCTTGGGGTTCTCTCTCCCTCTCTCTCTGCTCCTCCCTCCTGCTCATGCTCATTCTCTTTCCCTCTCTCTCTTGCTCACTCACTCATTCACTCACAATAAGTAAAAAAAATATTTAGGGAAAACAAAAGAAAATCTTTACCCTTTCAAATTCAAAAACAGTGTCAGAGGAGGAAGAGGCCAAGCCAAATCTTCACTGCCAAGGCAGAACACCATTAGCAAGGCCCTAGCACACTGCTAGAAATGTCCAAGGCAGAGTGCTTCTGGGATGAAGCATATAACAAGTGCTCTACAAATACCATTTTTTTAAAACAAATATTTTTGGTTAGCAGATAAACATGCATGTGATTTCTTAACTATGTATATTCCAGAGTTTGGATAATGGATAATATTGATTGAGAATGCTCAAAATCAACTTTTAACTGGGATGGTGTTTTTCAAGGTAAAACTAATCTGCCTTAATCTGCAGAATTCAGAAACCTGGTTTCTCCACCTCCTACTTTGTGCTGTGTGCTTTAAGGAGCCTGGTCTGTAAGCCGGCCATTCCCAGTCTGGCTGCTCACTGGAATTCCCTGAACATGAATTCATAATCAGCTCACCATAACCAGCCTCCAGAGTCTAAGTTCAGTGCTCTGGGGTACAGCCTGGATGATAGAATTTTTAATAGGTTCCTGGATGATTTCAATGTGCAGGCAAGTTTGGGAACTAATTCAGTAGGGTTTTTTCTCTTTTGTTCTAATTCCCTTTTGTACTCATTTTAAAAAAATTTATAAACAATTCTGAATAACATTTTTACTGATCTATTTCTGCTGTCAACAGATTGCAGATTAACAGATTACAGGTCATTTATGATTATGTGGGGGCTGAATGATATTTACCAGGCTCTGGGACACCTGGGTAGCTCGGTCAGTTAAACGTCGACTCTTGGTTTCGGCTCAGGTCATAATCTTATGATTCATGGGTTCAAGCCCATGAGCCCATCAGGCTCTTTGCTGACCATTTGGATCCTGCTTGGGATTCCCTCTTTCCCTCTCTCTCTGCCCCTCTTGCATCTCTCTCTAGCTCTCAAAATAAATGAATAAACTTTAAAAAAAAGAAGATATTTACCAAGCTCTGCATGAAATGTTATAAATTTTGTTCTCCTCCCCTACTTTAATGAGGACAATAGAGTCTTGAGCATAAGAACTCCAAATTTTGGGGTTTCAAACTGCTCTAACTCAGAGATCCCTGAGGACTTTACTCTTTGGAGCTCCTTGCTTACCCCTCAAAGCTTATTTTTAACCCTCTAGGATTTTGTAGGAGTTGTCCTTTGAAGAGAACATGAGTTTGTACAGTCATTCAGACAATAATCAAACCCCGATGCAGACAGGGAGAGGGTCCATAGGGACAGATGAAGCCCAAAGCCAGAGAAGTTAATATGCCTTTATTCCTGCTCATTGTAATTCATATCAAAAATGATTCCCAATTACAAAACGATGTAAGAAAATTCCCAAAAATTCTTTTTCTTTCTTTTGGCATCGGGAATCGGTTAATTATTGATGAACAAAAATATTTTTTAAAAATGTTTATGTCCCACACTGCTTGTGTCCTAAGCATATACTTCATCAGCCTGTTAGGCATCGGGCATGGAGTGTCCTTGGTGACTATCTGTGATTCTTCAGCCAGGTATGATGACTTGAATCACCCAACATCCACATTGCTAAAGAGAACAGGTTCACTACAGATTTTTAGTTAATAAAAATATTCCCCTTTTGATTCAGTCAATATTATCAAGTTGCCCAGGATATATCGCTAGGCTTATTATGTTTCAAACACCAGAAGAGAATGGATAAAGGGAGATTTTCATGTTGATTTTGGAGAAGCCACTCTTACAAGTCTCCAGCTAGCAATATACTGTCTCTTCACCTTCCTGGAGCTGCCCTCCCGTCAGAATGGCAAGTACAAATGTGGACATAGGGCCGCCATTTCATTACCCTACTTCTCTTGCTGGGAGGGTCAGAACTGGCCCTAATAGTGTGAGACCCTGGGGGGAACTATGCCCTCCTCACCTAAGATATGAACAAGGGAAAACAGTCCACCTGGAAAGGCAACCGAAGTCCCAAATCAGCACCCATCCTGAGGATGTGGGTGTCAAAGGCAGCAAGGAGCTGTGCTACTGCTCTGTAGCAGTGATGCTAAGAGGCTGCAGGGACACTCATACTTATTGGAATCACCATCCTGCTTTAAACCTTCTAATCACCACCCACTGCAATTAGAATAAAATCCCAAACACCTGCCAAGGCCCACAAAAGTCCCTGATCTGGACCTCTCTTACCTCTCCAACCTCAACTCCTACTCCTCTTCCTCATGTCCATCAAGCTTCTCTCTGTTCCGGAAATAGCCCGTGGCTATTCCCACCTCTGGGCGCTGGCATTAGCCATGTCCTGTGCCTGGTCTCTTCCCAGGACTTGTCCTGTGATGTGTGTCTCATTTTTTCGTATTTTCCTAAGATCTCATTGTCTCCTACTTCAAAGTATGAGCTCTAAGTATGTGATGACTGTGTGCATTTCACCTGCTTTGGATCTGCCAAGGCACTTGTGAATTCTATAGGATACTGGGTGCTGATAAAGGGTGGATGCCTGATCCGTTCCCATTCCAGGACAACTGGCAGCAGACACGGCCCCCACTTCAGCAGCCCAGAGCATCCCTGCTGGATACAATGATGTACAAGCACAGACAAAACTGGGCTGCTCCTCACACTTGCCTTGCCATATTTATACCCACAGGCATAACTTTTTAGTGCATTGTGCCTTGATAATTGTTTTTGGCCTGTTTACTGCTAAGACTTTAGTTTTTGCAAAAGCATTAGATACGCAACAGAGAAAAGAATGAGAACATTAGGCCCTTGAAAATAAAATTATTAGAATGTTAGGCAATAAAGGGAATGAAACCTCACATTGAGGCTAATACAAAGTGACTTTGGAAGCTGTTTCAAGTGAATACCCTAAGATGCAGAACTGAAGCAAAGTGCGATGGCAATGAAATGCTAATGCTATGCGTTTTTAGCATTATCCACTGTGATTTGTTTTTCCCCCTGCAGAGTAAGACAAATGACTGTCAAGTCAAAGCTCAATTTTTTTTTTCCTTAAACCTCTGACTGAAGTTAGGCCTTCAACAAAACTATGGAACTGTCAAGAATGTGTTCATCCTTCGAAATAAATACCATGCTGAAGCTGACATTTTCAGATGCCAACTGTTTAACGTTGAAACTTTTAGGTTATTTACATACACCTGCACCAAGGAGCCAATGCTCAGAATACTCCTGGTGGGGCTCCCTGGGGCACAGTCATGTTCAAGGCCTTTGGATTCAGATGGGGACATCCCTTTAACATGTGCCTGCCTGAGATGGGGGCTGAGGTCCTGAAATCACAATTTTCCATATTTCTATTTAAACTTTGGTTTCCTTAACACTTTGCCCTCGTGAAACAAATGAGCACATAGTCAAAATCATGCTTATGATTCTCCACTTTGGTCTTTAAGCTAGGTTTGTCTTGTTTTGTTTTGAAGTTCTTCTACCCATATATATATAACTACCTGTTTGGTGCCTCCCCTTGGATATTTACGAGATGCTTCCAAAACATGATTCGTACTTTTCCTCTCAAACCTATTCCTATTATAAATGATACCACTACCACCACTATGTCTATTATTAACTGTCACATCTCCAGAGATATTAAATTTATCTCCAATTCTTGCAGATGAGGTTAAACAGTGAGTAGGTTATTCAGCCAATCATTGAGACAGAGTGACACAGCCAGGATTTGAACATACATAGGGTTTGTTTTTTGTTTTCATTTTTTTAACGTTTGTTTGTTTTTTGAGAGACAGAGAGAGACAGAGCATGAGCAGGGAAGGGACAGAGAGAGAGAGAGAGAGACACAGCCAGGATTTGAACATACATAGGGTTTGTTTTTTGTTTTCATTTTTTTAACGTTTGTTTGTTTTTTGAGAGACAGAGAGAGACAGAGCATGAGCAGGGAAGGGACAGAAAGAGAGAGAGAGAGAGAGAATCTGAAGCAGGCTCTAGGCTCTGAGCTATCAACACAGAGCCTGACCCAGAGCTCGAAACTACGAACTGTGAGATATGACCTGAGCCAAAGTCAGACACTCAACCTACTGAGGCACCCAGGTGCTCCTGAACACAGACGGTGTTTGTGCAGAGCCAGTTCTGCTAACCACGATCTCCTTACTTCAGTTAATGGCTTCAGCTCTCCTTGGGTTGCTTAAGTCAAAACTGTGGTATCACCTTTTTGTTACCACACTTCCAACCCCTTATCCATCCCTCAAAAACTAATGTGCCTACATGCTTGCTCTGTCTCCTAAATTCCACTGGGATCCATCCGCTTCTGTCTACCACTGCTGCTCCCCACTCTATGCACAACCGCCATCAGCACCTGACTCGGCAGTTGCTGTAACAAGCTTCTAACTCGCTCCCTAGTCAGACTGCATTGCAAGATGACCACAAACAAAAAGACAACGTGAGCGATGAAATCATGTGGCAGTATTTGGTCAGGAGGTGGTCATCCAGATAACCCCGAAGATTTATACTTAAAGAACGGAAACTATTACTGCAAGCAATTTCGAAACACTTTCTCGATTCCCAAGTAGGTCATGGGCCCCAAGTGGCCAAACTGACCCAGACTCATTCCTCAGATGGCAGCTTCAAATTTATGTCTTGGGGACTCAATCTGTGACCCTCAGAATAGGTTAGATCCTCATGGTAGCCCATATGTCTTCATAATACCAATGTGACTGCTGTGATTGGTGTCTGCCTCCCCACATTGAAAGCTTGATAAGGGCAGGGACTGAAATAGCTGCCTTTTCATTACTGGTCTCAATTGTCTAGCAGAGTATTTGGCACATAGTAAGTGTGCAAATATTTAAGAATTTTTCCATAATTAGAATGGCTTTAGTATTTTCTAAATCTGAAGGTAATATGTATCATGTAGAAATTTCAAGCTATCTAGGAAAAATTAAGAAAGTAAAGCCAATTCCTTTCCATTTCTTTCTTCAAATTGTGCTTGATCCATATTTATTTGTACCTGTGTGAACCAACTTTGTGTGGTTTAAACAATGTGTATGTGATTGAAAGTCCATGGAATTTTTCCCTCAGTAGGCAACAAATATGTATAAATCCCAGAAAAGGACACAAGGCTAATCTTTCCCTCATTCTTTTTTTTTTTTTTTTTTGCCAAATTGAACTTTTCAGAACTAGGTCCTAACTGGACCTAGAGATCCCTCTAAATGCTAGGTCTTTCAATTTCATCTCTTCTCTCACATTCCTGCCCATTTCTTTATATCTTGCAAGACAGTGGAGACAGTTGTATTATACACTATAAAACTAAGGATTCAACTATCTATGGTTAGGAAAATTAAAATTAAATAATAGCATAAAAAGTGAGAGCAAAAGAAAAAATAATTTAAACAAAGTAGGAGAATCCATCTGCCACTTTCTCAACCTGCTTGAGTTAGAGGACATAATCTTCTGGACCCTTGGACATTCTCAGTTCTTACTTTACGTGCCTTTCATGGTGAGCTCATCTTGTTGCATGCATGTAAATTTAGGAAAATATACTCCATTTTTACTGTATGACCGAACATGTTACTGTGTAACATTCTATTCCATTTCATATTGTGTTCTTTGCTCTGTTTTGCTTCCCTCTCTGCTTTTGAGCAAAAGAACGAGGCCTGTCCTTCCTCCCATTTATTCCCTGAGGCCCAGCTCAAATATCACTTCCTCTGTAAAACTATCCTTGCATCCTTAATCAAAACTTCTACTGAGCCCCCACAGCACAACTCTGTACCTCTGTTGACTATTTCCAGCTGCTCGCTGTAGGTTTCATCTAGTTGTCCAATATCTTCCAGAACTGAATGCACACTCCTTGTGCAGGGGTATCATATGCAGTTAAAAAATTTTTTTAATGTTTTTATTTATTTCTGAGAGAGACAGAGAGACAGCGTGAGCAGAAGGAGGGTCAGAGAGAGAGGGAGATACAGAATCTGAAGCAGGCTCCAGGCTCTGAGCTAGCTGTCAGCACAAAGCCCGACGTGGGGCTCAAACCCACAAACCGTGAGATCATGACCTGAGCCGAAGTCAGACGCTTAACCGACTGAGGCACCAGGTGCTCCTAAAGTTTTTTTTAAATATTTATTTATTTTGAGAGAAAAACATAAGCAGGCAGGGGCAGAGAGGGGAGGTAGAGAGAAAATCCCAAGCAGGCTCCACGCTGTCAGCACAGAGTCCAAAGTGGGGCTCGATCTCATGAACTGTGAAATTATGACCTGAACGTAAATGAAGAGCTGGAAGCTCAACCGACTGAGCCACCCAGGTGCCCCTCATATGCATTTTTATAATCCTCGTGGTCAGCCCTGAGCCTAGGTAAGTTTTTGATAATTTATGCTTATGAAACTTTTTTTGACCCATAACCTATTAAAAGATCTGAGATGCAAATACTAAGTTAAAATGTTCTGTTCTATGTTTACTGCAAAGTCTGTCCCTCAATGGACTGTTTAATTTAATACATTCAAGTTCTATTCTGGGAAACGATAGTTAACACTGGGCTACAGTTTAAAACTTGCTGTACTTCTAAACTTCCACAGTCTTAGCAGAGCACACCTGTCAGGGTGTTAAAATACCGATTGCATAACAAAGGACAAGTTAGATGCATCACCAGGAACAAAAAGTAGCTATTTTCTGTTCGGTTCCTGATAAATTGCCATTGTTTATTGTTTAATAACCACCACCATCTGCCATTTAAATTTTTCACACCATCTGTCAATATTGCATCTCAGAGCAAAGCTGATTCATGCCTCTTCTTGTTGGTCAGATGTAATGAGCCCTGTGCAAATGACTTAGCAGGAAGCAACACTGACTTCCATACTCAACTTCCTTTGTCACATAGGGAATCCTAGCTTAAGTCAAACAATTCAAAACTGCGTATCTCATCCTGTAAATAAAGTAGTACTAAATTTCATATTTTGGTTTTTAATTTGAAGCTCCATTTAACTGTAAGCTTCAAATAGATACATTAGGAAAAATACAATAGTACAAAAGATACTGCCACCTATACACGCTCATCAGCAGCTACACCAATGATCAACTCATGGTCAATGTGTTTTCACCTGTATCTCCCTCCCACCTTGCCCCTGTCTAGCATGGGTTCTTTTGAAACTTATCTCAGACATCACATCATTTACTCTATAATTATTTCAAACTCTTCTAAAAACCCAACCATGATGCCGTTATTACACCTAAAGACATGAACAACAATTCACATTTACCTGTTGAGGCTATTTGGCTCCTGCTGCAAAAATGGATCTTATTGAGCATTTTCCTATAAACAGCTCAAAAGCACTTTATAAACCATACACACACATGCTGATAAACTATTACCATCTACTTTTAGGGCAGAGAAAAACAGCTTGTTCCTCGAATGTTGCTGAACACTGAATTTGGTTTCTGAAAGAGGTTGCACATTTTATTCCTTTTTTCACATATAAGGTAAAGAACAAAGTTACTGGCACCCACATTGCCATATCAAGGCTGACAGTTCTTCTTTTTCAACCTTGCCTAGGGTTATAGACACAGATAATTTCATGTTGGATTTCAACCGCACATCCAAACAATTGGCTTTAGACACTGCAACTATTCATTTTATAATCTCACATCTCCCCTAATGAATTTCCTACGAATATTGGTATTAAAGATTTTGAAAGCGGTAGAGCTTTTTCAAAAACCAAATGCCACATTTGTCTAAGGGTTGCTGCAGAATTTTTTCTTTACACATCAGAGAAAAAAAGGACATTTATGAGATGAAGTGTCTTTCTATGAGCTCAATATTGAATTTTCCATTGTTGGTGCTCAGTCTCTCCTGGGAGGCTCTTAATTGAATCAGTCTTGAAAGGTTTTCATTGTGCTTTTCCTCCAGCCCTCTTATGGATTACAGACGCATTCATAGTGAGTACAGCTCTAATGGAAGATGCTGTCACCCCATTACTCAGTCTAGTCTCTGTCACAATTGCTCATGCCTCTTAAGAGGCTGGCATGCTATCAGGTCAAGAAGAGGTCAAGGTAGATAGACACAGGAAGCAATAGCTCTTCACAGGGAATAGGAAAATAGTGGTGGAGAGACAGCAGCGGTGCAGCCACTAATAATCCTCTCAGCACAAATTCTGGACTAATTCACCCAAGCATACATCAGACCCATATATTTACCAACAAGAACTAGAGGCAAGGTAGCATAAGAGAATGATGGTTTCTGAGAGCAAGGCAAGGCGGGAGTACAGGAGATCATGGGATGGGTCAGGCACATCAGAATTGTCTTTATACATGCATTATCTCAATATGAAAACCTGGAAGGAAAATGCTAGCTCTCAGGAGATATTTCTCATCTTTAACAGACTAAATGCTGCAGCTGAATTACTTGTAATTTTCCCTGTTCTGTTTCAGTCAGACTTTTTCTTAAAGAAGCTTTATTCCCTCAAAGAATCCTCCTCTGCCTCAGTCCTCCTGTAAAGCCTGCTGATAATGTCTTCATCTACATATGTGCTCACCATTTTTAAATAAGCTAGGAACAGTGCTATGCAGTACTTTAAATCTTTCAAGGCCCTTTTGCATGCATTCTCATTTGATACAAAAACTCTTGGCCAAGGAAAGCTTTGTTTTGCTAGCTTACAGTGCAGGTACCAAAAGTATGGAGAAGAGTGGTGATTTGATAAGCTCACTAAGTAAATCTCAAAATGAAACCTGGACAGGATTCTTAATTCCTGGTCCAATATTATTTCCACTTTATCTCATTTAAGATGGTTTTTTGAAAAATAGCCTCTAGCCTTTTTGGGAAAGAGCCTTCCAAGGTCCTTGGCTGTTGTGAGTTCAATGACACTTTGTATGCACAGGTACGCAAATGCATTCATATACATTGCTTTGTCATTATTATGTGATTCAGTTGGGAGTAATAGTGTTAATAATGAAAAGGAACAATAATTAAAATGACACACATGTACCCTAAGGGCATGTGTGTGTTTATGTGTGTGTATGTGTATAGTATATATACATGTAGTATAATATATATATGTGTTTATTCACCAATTTTTTTGATGTAGGGCCAAGAGTTTCTTTTGAATATGAGTTCACTGGGGGATCTTTCTTGCATTCGCCATTCATGAACTGCAAAGCCTACAATTTCCATTTTGGGTTTCTTTAAAATGGAAAACTTAAAGCCAACATGGAAACAATCAGGATGCAGAACCTTCTGGACTATTTATGATATGCCTCCCAGTATTACAGTGGTCTCATCTATACTTAATTCAATAGCAGTCTTTGGATACTTGCTTCTTAGTTTTTACAATGCATTCAGTTTAATTTTTATAATTTCAGAAGAAGTCATTTTGCTTTTACACTTACAGTTAATAGTTTATTATAATGAGTAATAAAATCACACATAGAACTAGCACATGGAGGTTTGTGGAAAAGCGTGTGAGTCTTCCACTGAAGGAAGCTCTCAGGAGCTCGCTGGAGTGGTGGGTGTATTGCAGGTTGTCTGGATGCCATGAGGATGCTTCCTTTAGTTGGGAAAAGTGTTCACTTAGGGAGGAGGGGCAGGTAAGTAAGAAAGGGCTGAGTGTTTATTCTATCTTTTCCTGGGAAGCAGAGCAATTTGGTAGGAAGAAAATTTAGCAAGAAGACTGTCAGAGCTCTGGCCTGGACTCTGAAAGACTTGGAGCAGATTAACTTTATCTGGGTCTCAGTTTTCCCATTAGAAAATGAAGAGAATGGACTTAGATAGTGGTTTCCTAGAGGACTGGGAATGAAAAGGATTCTTGAGTGGGCTGAGCCCAATGGGAAATGAAGCCTTGACTGACTGGCAAATGTCTGCTACGGGTAGTTAAGGGGAAGCGGCAGAACACACACAGATCTTCCTGGAGCTGGACAGTCATGAACCCTGTGTAATAAAAAGGGCACAGTCTTTGGGTTTGCATTTGTGCTTCTGTGACCTTTAGCAATAGTTACTTTTATGAGCCTCAGGGAAGCAGGAAACCTCCCTGGAGAGCTAAGATATTTTCTGTTTCTAAATGCTATCCCTTCACCCTAGCCCCATCACGTGCTCCTATTAAAGAAAACAAGCAAGAAGTAATAATAGCATGTGGTTCTGGCACAAATCACAGTTTGTCAAGGGCCAAAGTTTGGGAAACTTATAACTACCTAAAAGCATGAAATTCTAGGGGTGCCTGGGTGGCTCAGTCAGTTGAGCATTGGATTTCGGCTCAGGTCATGATCTCGTTCATGGGTTCAAGCCCTGTATCAGGCTCTGTGCTGACAGTTCAGAACCTGGAGCCTGCTTCAGATTCTGTGTCTCCCTCTCTCTGTCCTTCCCCTGCTCATGCTCTGTCTCTCCCCTTCTCTCAAAATAAATAAACGTTAAAAAATTTTTTTTAAAGCATGAAATTCTGTATCTAAACTGAACTTTGCCTTTCCTCGGATGTAGGAAGAATAATTCTCAAGTTTAAGTTTTCTGTAAATTTTTGTCATTTACTAAAATTAAAATTAAAAAGGTATACAAGAAAACTTAATCATGCTTAATTTGACTGTTTTTACCCTAGGCATGTATAGTGGAGGTTATACTTTTCTGTAGTCTATATATTACGAAGCAATTTTCTGCGAGGAAAATCATTCATAATTAGAACGACAGCATTTTAAAGATGATAAAATCTCATGGTGTTCTCTAAAACATCATTGTTTCTTGGTCTTCACTCTCTAAACAATTTTGAGAATCACTGACTTAAAATGGTGATTCTCAACTGGAGCTTATTTTGCCCCCAGAAGATATTTGGCAATGTATAGAGACATTTTTGGTTGTCATAACTCTGTGTGTGTGTGTGTGTGTGTGTGTGTGTGTGTGTGTGTGTGTGTGTGTTTTATCAGCATCTACTGGAGAGAGGCCAAAGATGCTGCTAAACACCCCATAATGAGCAGGATAATCTTCCATAATAAAGACTTACCTGGCCCAACTGTTAGTAATGTTATTAGAGTTAAGAAACTCTGTTTTAGACTTATGTTTGTGAACGACTTATGAATACCCTAACACCTACAAAATGAATATCTAAAACAGTTCTGATCAAAGTTTTAGATACCTATTTCCAGATTTATTTTCAGAAAGCGATATGGGAAAAGTGATCGCACAAAATTTTAACATACATCCACCTCTCCATTTTTAAAACTTCTTCTCCATTGAGTTTTTGAGAATAAGTGGGTTGGAAAAGTACCTAAATTATCCTGGTATAATGCCTACCTTCCATTTATAGGTCAGGTCAAGACATCAGCTTAGGTGTTCCTAGTGTTTTTCCACTTTTCATGGCAAGTAACCTCCGTACTTATGAAAAAAGCTTCTCATTGATTGTGCTGGCACCCATGTTGCGGGGGGCATGTCTGCAACCCTAGTCTACATCCCAGCCATCCCCCAGCACCATCTTGGGCATCTGAAAGAAGGTGAACACATTCTTATCATGCTTTATGATATACTGGGTGATAGTAAGCTATCATCAGGAAATCAATTTATTTAGCCTTCCTATACCTCCTATCCTTTCCTTCTGAGCTCTGTCAGCCTATGAAAAAATAGTTCTTAAGTGCTGTTGGTGACAAGGTCTCAACTGGTCTTTCATAGTCTGTGCCCAGACACCATTTTGGTTCAAGGATGACACTCTTAGAGGCCTGAAGCATTCTAATTATAAATGTGTTCACATTTCATATAAGTAGAAGAAACAGATTAGGGTACCCCCTCCTACTAAGGAGCAGACTGGTTTTGTATAAACTTTTAGGAAGCAGAAATAACTAAGGTGGATATAATAATTTATAGGCTGAAATCTACCATACCCTCAATTTAGCTAGTTACTGATTTTATATACTTTTTTTGTGGGGGTGGGAGAGAAATTTGGTAAAGCATTAGATAATGTTCAGTTGCATTAACACTAATAGCTGTGAATGAGCCAGGCACAGAGCTGAAAAGTCCTGTATTGAGTGAATGATCAAAGTGTTGCACAGTTCAAATGAGGAGGGGTAAGAAATAAGGATCAGTCTGGCTAACCCAAAGATCCATACTCAGTAAAGAACAGATCAGTTTGAGGAAAATAAATGTGCTTAAATGCTTTGATCTGTGGTTGGCTAATTTTTAATTTTGATAGCCTAAGACCCAATTTTTAAAAAGATTTTTCCACTTTATACTTAAGAAGCTAAAATTCTACAGCGTCATTTGCCAGATACTGATTATGTATAAGTGGGAGATTTTTTTTTAATCAACAATAAATGTCTTACACTGTGAAAATAGCAGCTTGACTCCCACATTCATTTAGCAGCAGGAGGCATAAAATGGATTGGCCCTTTTGAATTATTCCAGAAATGTGCTCCAAATGCATATAGATAGATCACTAAATATAAAGCTAATTGCTTCTTTGTTTTGTTTTGTCCTACTGCTAAGCAACTTTTTAAACCAAACTGTTTGATAAAGGATGAGTTCTTTATCATCACTGTTCCTCAGAATAAAATTAAGTTTATAAGAAAGCAAAGCAACGTGTGTTCCCAAAACACAATCTGATGAACCCTGCTGACTACTGAAGTTTATAAATGATAGACTGCTAAACGATGCCATTTTCATGTGTGTGGGTCTTTTGTGCCTCAAGGAGTTGTTCATTTGAATGGTTTGGTATTTACAGTGGCATAAGTTAAACCAAGGAGGTGTGCTATTCAGATTTCCTTTAAAGAAAGAACATCTGGGGTACCTGGGTGGCTCAGTCGGTTTTAAGGGTCTGACTTTGGCTCTGGTCATGATCTCATGGTTCCTGAGTTTGAGTCCTGCATCAGGCTCCAGAGCCTGGAGCCAGTTTCAGATTCTGTGTTTCCCTCTCTCTCTACCCCTCCCCAGTGGGCGCTCTGTCTCTGTCCCTTTTTCTCTTTCAAAAAATTAACATTGAAAACAAAAGAAAGAACTTCTATCAGCCATGAGGTGTGCAGTTAGCTGGCTCCAGCAGCAGCACCTTCAGGATCTGCCACAGAGTTTGAGCTGAGGTCTGGGAGGCTTGCCTATTTCTTCCTGCCCCAGGACTCCTTTCCCAGGTAATCATTGCTCTGGAGCCCTCTGTTGGGCTGGCCAAGGCTGTCAGATCTACATGGCTGTTTCAAGTTCTGCCTGCCCCACCCCTGCTTCCTTCTCTTTATCTTTGACAGGCATAACTGCCTCATAAACTTCTGCACTCCTAACCCTACCTCGGTATCTGCTTCTCAGGGGACCCAGCCGACACATCATTTAGATGCTACCACCAAAACGGCAAGAGGGAAAACTTCTATTTTGCACTTTGAGCCAATGGCCAGTGAGCTATGAACACTTCTTAGAAAACGTGACCATACCATCAACAGATGAATGGATCAAGAAGATGTGGTTTATCTATTCCATGGAATACTACATGGCAATGAGAAACAATGAAATCTGGCCATGTGTAGC